>NW_024676752.1:0-1100 GCF_008729295.1 Plectropomus leopardus | reverse complement strand
CTGTTGATTGGACCAAGTAAAATGACAGCGTGAGAAACCTGTGAGATTGTGAGATTTTTGTGGCTCTTTACTTGACATCAGTATCAGCCATGTATAAGTCAATATGGGTCTTAGACGACCCAAAATTGATATCAGCAGCAACAAAAACATAACCAGGGCATCCCTTGCAACAAAATTACTTAAAAGACCCTGTTAGCGTATTAGAGTCCAGACAAGGTTAACAAAGAGGTGCAACCTCTTTGTTTTGTTATAGAGTGCAGCTGAAGTTCATACATTTGTCAAAACATGTTTGTACGTACGTATGTACGTATGTATGTATGTATGTATGTATGTATATATGTATCAATCATGTACCAACCAACCAACCAACCAAGTTCAGTCTAGTAGAACGAGGAGGATTATTTCTTCTCTGACAGTCAAGTTGGATCAAAGCCTGTCATCCTGTGGTGAGTCCTGTGCTGCTTGTGAGAGGATGCAGTTTTAGCAGGAGGCTGGTAAAGGTTCTGTTCAGGACGTTTGCACCTTCCCACTGATGCTAGTTTTATGTTGTTTGCGTCTAAAAACTGTGGATATTTTCGCCTGCTTTTTCGACGTTTGGGGTCTCGCCATTTATGATTGACCCATTGGCTTTTAGACTGTCAGTCTGTTGAAATTACCATAGCTGTCTGCACACGTCCCGCTTACCATTATTGCGTAACCACAACCCAAAGTGTATATTTATGCCTATGTGAAAGCAGAACTGATGGTGCTTCTGCTGCTGCTGTGCTGCTAATGCGCTGCTTTCACTCTACAGACCATGCAGACAATGTGTAATGATCACAAAGTACTGTTGTTAAAGTGGCTTCTTCTGTCACAGTATTAAATTTTCATATCATGATTGTCGTGCCCAAAATTATCATGATAATTGATACTCTTTCGATAATTTTGGTCTAATATTAAAATGTGTTGTAAAATGTTCCAAAAGTTCTGATACACACACTAAAATCATGTGATGTTTTCAGAAGGGGGAGGGATGGGCTGCACGTTTAGTGCTGCTGTGTTTGTACAAAATTGTTGCTGCTAACTTTGGTTGAACTATTACAGTCTGACAGTCAGACTCA
>NW_024676751.1:0-221 GCF_008729295.1 Plectropomus leopardus | reverse complement strand
ACACACACGATCCTGTCAAGGAATTTACAGGTAGCTTGGTTGGAGCAGTTTGAGTTTTATTGAGTTGGTAGTGTGATTAATGTGAAGGGCGGAAGGACTCAGCTGTCATGAATAAGGCAACTCCCAACCTCCTACAGCACAGAATACATGAGCAGGACCTCTCTGCTCTGCTGTTGTGTGTGTGTGTGTGTGTGTGTGTGTGTGTGTGTGTGTGTGTGTGT
>NW_024676750.1:0-519 GCF_008729295.1 Plectropomus leopardus | reverse complement strand
GCTATAGTATGGCAAAAATGTCAAAAAATGACAAGTCCCAAAAACAGTTGAAAACAGATTTTAAGAACATTAAATACATTTCCGAGACACGCCATAGCATAGAAACGTGCAAAAACGGCCAAAAACATCATAAAATGATATGTCAAAAAAGTGACCCACAAACAAGGCTATAGTATGGCGAAATTGTCAAAAAATGGCATGTCCCAAAAACAGCTGAAACCAGCTTTAAACAGCATTAAGTAGCATGCTGAGAGACACCATAGCATTGAATGTTGCAAAAATGGCCAAAAACACCATAAAATGATATGTCGAAAAAATGACCCAAAAAGCAAGGCTATAGTATGGCGAAAATGCCAAAAATGACATGTCCCAAAAACAGCTGAAAACAGCATAAAACAGCATTAAATAGACTGCCGAGACACGCCATAGCAAAGACTTTTGCAAAAATGGTCAAAAACACCATAATATTGCACGTTGAAAAAATGACCCAAAAAGCAAGGCTATAGTATGGAAAAAATG
>NW_024676749.1:0-226 GCF_008729295.1 Plectropomus leopardus | reverse complement strand
AGAGACAGAAAAAGAACCAGAAGGAGACACAAAACAACCACAGATACAAAACAACTACAAAGAGACGGGAAAACAACGACAAAGAGACATTAAACATCTACAAAGAGACATAAAACAATTTCAGACACATCAAACGACAACAAAGAGACATAAAACAACCTCAGACTGACACAAAAAACTACAAAGAGACAAATACTAACCATGAAGAGACACCAAACAACATCAC
>NW_024676748.1:0-228 GCF_008729295.1 Plectropomus leopardus | reverse complement strand
CCTCATTATATTGATAAAAACATATTTCATGCAGCATTACTTTTGTTACAAAACTTTTCCTGTTGCAGGAAAAGTAGTTGTATATAAACCACATATGTTTCAAAGTGGTAGGTCAAGTTTCAAGTTACAGAAAAAAATTACATCTAATGCATCTTATTTATATACAGTATAGTAGTAATAAAATTTTTATTTCAACAAAATTTCAAATTGTGTCTAGTTGAGCTCATT
>NW_024676747.1:0-227 GCF_008729295.1 Plectropomus leopardus | reverse complement strand
TAGTCAGTTTGATTTTTATTACACCAAATCATAACAGAAGTCTCTGTCTCTCAGGGCACTTTTTACACAGAGGTCTCAACTGTACATTTTTTTTTCCTGAGTACAATTAGCTAATTCTGCTAATTATACAAATTGCAAGTCTTGGCAACCAAGGTGAATTGCAAGGCAAAGTAGTATTTAGATGGAATAAGTCTTTAAAACCATAAGTACTTGGAAGAAAGTAGTAT
>NW_024676746.1:0-203 GCF_008729295.1 Plectropomus leopardus | reverse complement strand
TGTGTGTGTGTGTGTGTGTGTGTATGTGTGCGTGTGTCTGTGTGTGTGTGTGTGTGTATGTATATGTGTGTGTGTGTGTATCTATGTGTGTGTGTCTGTGTGTGTATGTGTGTCTCTGTGTGTGTGTGTGTGTGTGTGTGTGTATGTGTGTCTGTGTGTGTGTGTGTGTGTGTGTGTGTGTAAATCACAGGAGGGGGCAGGGT
>NW_024676745.1:0-269 GCF_008729295.1 Plectropomus leopardus | reverse complement strand
CGGGAGGCCATGAAAGAGGAAAGTGTTGCCGGGGAGAGGGACGTCTGGAGTGCTCTGCTCCACCTGTTGTCCCTGTGACCCGGCCTTGAATATAAGGCAGTAAATGGCACAGGTTACGCTCTAAGGTCTGTAGACTTTTACTACTTTTGTTTCATTTTATCTACATTAAAATGCAGATATGTTTAGAGATTAGCTGAAATATCATCAGAGCGACGGACGGTAAACAGTGGCTAGACTGTTGAGACTGTCATTCTAATTTCAGTTTGTAG
>NW_024676744.1:0-415 GCF_008729295.1 Plectropomus leopardus | reverse complement strand
TCAGGATAGCACAAACTCCATGAGGGAAAAACACACACACCTGATTCCCTCTTCACACACTTAGCATGCAAATCTACATATGCACGCACGCACACACACACACACGCACACAGAGGAAGAGGAGGAGGAGGAGGAGGAGAAAGAAGTGCTCCAGTGGTCCTTCCAGCTTCAGAGTCAGTTGAATAATTCAACACAATTAATGGTGGCTAAGGCCCCATCTCTATCTCTCTCTCTCTCTCTCTCTCTCTCTCTCTCTCTCTCTCTCTCCTTCATTTTCGTGTATTCATCTCCTCTCTCTTGTTTTCAACCACTCTCACCTCCAGTCGTCCTTTATTTCTTGTTCTCTAGCTCTCTTTGTCAAGGGCAAAGATTTCTTGTACGTCACCACCGCAGGATGTGTTTTCTACTTCAGCCA
>NW_024676743.1:0-205 GCF_008729295.1 Plectropomus leopardus | reverse complement strand
GTGTGTGAGTGTGTGTGTGTGTGTGTGAGTGTGTGTGTGAGTGTGTGTTTATAGTTCGGCATCACAACAGAAAGCAGCTGGAATAACAGAGATGAAGTGTTTCATGTCACTGATTATCATGGAGCTTTTATCATTAACCCTTTAGTGCCTGCTTTAATACAAAAATGCACTTCTTAAAATCAGGCTGTTAGAAATATTACACATT
>NW_024676742.1:0-390 GCF_008729295.1 Plectropomus leopardus | reverse complement strand
TTATGCTATTCATTCTTTATCCTAATATCCTGTCATCAATTTTCTTTTTAGATTTATTGAAATGCTCGCTTATTTAGGTGGTAAATCGGAAATGAAAACAAGGATGAAAACAGGAACAAATTGTGATATATACAGCAAAATGAATCTTCTGCAGAAGAGCTTTAAAGGTTCAAATTGTAATTTCAAAGGCCCAGCGTGTGAGATTAAGGGGGATTTAATGGTCTCTAGAGGTGAGGATTACAGATTGCTACCAGCTGAAACTTCTCCCAGTTAGAATTTCTGTGATTATTTTTTAAACTATATCTTTAATGGGGTTTTCAATTATAACAGATATTACATATAAATAAGATAATGTCAGCAAATATAAATTAAAAATGAACAGGCAAAAAA
>NW_024676741.1:0-1877 GCF_008729295.1 Plectropomus leopardus | reverse complement strand
TGAAGGCCACAACAGCAGTGATGCATGTTCCAAATAATGATGCAGCAATGAGCAGCGCTCCCATAATCTCTTCATAAGACAGAAACTCTGCCTCCTTCTTTACACAGGCATCTCTTCTCTCGTTTGACCAGAACTCAGGATGACATTGCACACATGTGATAGAATCTGAAAAATAATTTTAAGGCAGGTATTACACTTGCTTAGTATATTTGTCTTTGTTTTTGTCTTTATGTCACATCATGCATTCAAGACAGACATAACATGAAAAATTGAATATTCTGATAGTTGCATTGTGTCATTGTGAATAATTTAGATTTAATAAGTACAATATACACTGCAAAGAGGTATTTATTGATTTGTGCTCATAATGTAATTTTATAATCCCAATTTTCAGTCTAGTTTCATATGCATTTAAGTTCACTCTCAATGCATTATCACTGTTTCAAAGACAACGAGAGAGAAATCTCAACACCTCAGCAGTGAGACCAATACTGCATGACTGGATAGCACTAGGGTAAGGTGTAAAAATACAGTAGGCCTTATTGTTATATGTATGAACTGTCCCTTTCATAACAATCTTTTAAATAGCCTTTCTTCAATATAAGTTCACTTTACCTGTAATGTTGCTTACTTCTCCCTCTGCACATCTTATACAGTCGTAACAGCAGACAGGCTTTCCTTTCTGGAGAACCTTGCGAGTTCCTGGAGGACACTTCTCACTGCAAACTGACACAGGCACCTGCAAGGACAAAATGACTATGAAAACATGAACATGAAAAATGTTTGGACTTTCAGTTTGACAAATGTTGTCTTTGAAAGGTTCCATTATTAATGTTGATGCATCTGAAACAATTATGACAGAAAAACAATAACTTGTTATGTATACCATTTTAACAATTAACATAGACAATCATAATTATTACATGACAGCTTACCTGTTGTGAGTTCTGTGCCCAGTTTAAAGACTTGTTTTGCAGATTCAGCTGTTTTTCTGCAGGTAAGGATGCATCATGAAGACCAACTGTGACAAAGTCAGTGGTGTCATTTTCTGTTGGCTGCCAGTTTATTATTTCATACTTTGCTGCAGGGTCTCCATTTTCATTAAAGTAAACTTCATCACCTTCCTTTGTTTTGAATTGAATCTTTTTAATGTGTTGTAAAATCTACAAAAATATGCAAGAATTCAGATGATTATGTGACATCAAACATTTATTGGCTCAACACCACAATAGACAAACTGCAACAATTAACTTTGTCAAAATGTAAAATATTTCCTTTTTCTGTGAATCAACCTAAAAACAACTATATTATATTGTTGTTGTTGAGCTTACCATATATGGATCTAGCTGCACTTTGCTGTTACATGTTTTATTACAGCTGAGAATACTATGAAGAGCATGGGCCACAGCATACACTCCTTTGTAGACATTGTTAAAGATAGGCATGAGCGACATATCAGTAAATACGTGCTGCACTCCAGTCAGATCTTCATGTCCAGTGCATTCTCTCTGATTCACTGTTAATGACTTTGACTGCTTGAACTTACAGCTAAATAATGTCTCCCAAAACTCTGTAAACAATTCATTACTAGATGAATTGAGCTGCTTCACATTCAACATGAACTCTCTCATGCCACTGACATGTGCTTTGGGGATGGACAGGCCTATGGCACCATCCAGAATATGATGCTTATCCATTGCTGCAATTTGGGAGTCAGAGATCCAGCTCTCACTGCCTACCCACTGGTACCCAGTCAACTTGTGGTGAGACAGTTCATGTATTAGCACATCCATATCCATATGGGATAGGAAAGCAACAATCACCTTAGAGGTGGAAGTCTTGATAATGTCAATTATCTTCCTAATTTTGTCTGGTGG
>NW_024676740.1:0-319 GCF_008729295.1 Plectropomus leopardus | reverse complement strand
TGCACTTTAAAACCAAAAGCCACTAACACGGCACTATAATGTAGCTGCTGCTGTCAGAGCAACAGAGTGCAGCCTTCACCTTATATCATGTAGAGGAGGAAAGACTTCAGTGCTTCATCTGTGTCATTGATGTTTGTTTTGTCTACAAAATCAATGATGGTGTTCAAGGACACTATTCTCCATCTGCACTGTCTCAGTCTCCAATATGTTGCTCAGTTTTTTTTTTTTTTTTTTTTTTTTTTTTTTTTTCCCCCCTCCCTGTCTTTGTCTTCCCCTCTTGAATCAGTCCAATAAAATCCCTCCCACTTGAGCATGAGTG
>NW_024676739.1:0-255 GCF_008729295.1 Plectropomus leopardus | reverse complement strand
CTAGGTGTTTGGAGGAGCCCCAAAACCATTCTAGAAAGGGGGGCAAGTCACTGTCCCGATATGCCACTGCAGATACCAGGTACAGTGAGTGTAACCAGGTATGCCAGACTAAGGCAGATCTGCAGCCGACCCACCTCCCCCCCATTTCTACAAAGGAGGCACCTGCAGGACGAGACTCTCCTGCTGTGGGTATGGGGGAGTTCCTCAAACAGAGCCAGGAACACATCAACCTGCAGCCAGCGTGCAAGAAAAAGC
>NW_024676738.1:0-265 GCF_008729295.1 Plectropomus leopardus | reverse complement strand
ACACACACACACACAAGCTCAATGAATATATTGTTATAAATAACAAAAATTAAACAATGCTTTTTCACTGATGGCTTTAGTTTCATTTTTAACACATAGACATGAGGGAAGTTCTCTCATCTAACTCTTGATAAGAAAGCAAATGAGCATAGTTCCCAAATTGTAGAAGCAAAACTTGAAAAGGTAAAGTTTTTTTTTTTATGCCAAGTTGACTGGCAGCCAAGAAAACCTGTCAGGTCAACTGTTCAACCAAACCAGACATGTG
>NW_024676737.1:0-411 GCF_008729295.1 Plectropomus leopardus | reverse complement strand
GGAGCATTTCCAGAGGGTCAGGGTTAGGGTGGGGGGACCCTCCTAAAACCCTTTCTTTGTCTAACTCTTGTTACTGTTACTGAGTTATCATAAGTCTCCTCTGCCATTTCTTTCAGTTCACTCCTCACAAATGTACATATATTTGTTCAAACTTTAGGATTTTTGCAGGTAAAAGGAAATCTTTAACTTAACTGGTTTAAAAATGTATATATTAAAACATATTGATTAAAAGTGTAAAAGAAGGAAAAGACTTCAGGACGGTCTCAAGGAAATGTTTCATTCAAATCTCTTTTCACTGTAGTTGATGTAATTCCTCCGAAGTCATTATTTACAATATTAAATTCATTTGCTGAAATAAATAGCATTTTTTCATTTTTATTGATGATTAATTGAAAACAATTTTCAGAAACT
>NW_024676736.1:0-301 GCF_008729295.1 Plectropomus leopardus | reverse complement strand
GAAAGAGGGGGTGCTTGAGGAATGTTTTTCCAGTGTTGAAGCAGACATCGATCGGATGTTTTCCTCGTACGGAGCCGTCGCGGCTTGAGGGATACTTTCACCGGCTGGAGCGACTGGAACCACCGCGGCTTGAGGGATACTTTCACGGGACAAAGCGGCTGGAACCACCGCGGCTTGAGGGATACTTTCATGGGACAAAGCGGCTGGAACCACCGCGGCTTGAGGGATACTTTCACAGGACAAAGCGGCTGGAGCCACCGCGGCTTGAGGGATACTTTCAGCGGCTGGACCGGCTGGAGCC
>NW_024676735.1:0-269 GCF_008729295.1 Plectropomus leopardus | reverse complement strand
TAAAATAAAATATTTCATGGTAAACTCTCCTAGTGAGATTATTTATTGTGAATATACATGGTTTTACATTTTGGCATCAGAAATCTCACTAGTCAGAATGTAATTTTAAACTAATCCTTTATTTAGAAAGCTTTGAAACAAGTCTATACACACAAGTCTGATACTGTTGGAAAGAGCACAATCTAAGCTGTATTTTGGTGTGTTGTGAGTTGTGTGTTGTGGGTTGTGAGTTGTGAGTTGTGAGTGTCTTTTTTCTTGATGTTGAGATT
>NW_024676734.1:0-224 GCF_008729295.1 Plectropomus leopardus | reverse complement strand
TTGAGCCACTGAAACCTGAGAAAATTGGCTTCAAAAACATGGGGGGAGGAGGAAATGACCAACTTAGCAAGAATTGTCTCACAAATTGCCAAAAATTTATAAAAGGTGACAATATTATTACCTAAAAATGAGCTTAAAAGAAGGGGAGGATATAAAGAAAATCCAAACAATAAGGAATAAGGTGTCCAGAAAATAAATGTATAATAATAATAACAATAATAATA
>NW_024676733.1:0-274 GCF_008729295.1 Plectropomus leopardus | reverse complement strand
TATTTATGCTTCATAACACTAGCTATATAAATGGACCAAGACAGAAGCTTGAGTCCTGCTTTATTTAAACTGTGCAACTGTAGAGTCAAGTTAACTGTTTGGATTGAATATTAGATTAATTCAACATAATAAAATAATATTAAGAATAATAAAAAATATTATTATTTCTGTGACATAAGAACTTTTATGTTTGTCATGCTTTACATTTCATCTTGCTTTAGGGAGCTAGGAGCAAACTGAAAGCTTCATAAAGCTGCGTGGAGAGAATGGCCAT
>NW_024676732.1:0-261 GCF_008729295.1 Plectropomus leopardus | reverse complement strand
TATTATAATAATTACAATTAAATAATCATTTTGTAGTATTTTCTCTCTCTTTTTTCTTTTTTTAAACTAACCTTCAGTTGATTTTTGTCAGCTTTTCCTAATTTTTTGCAGTTTTCAGGGCATCTCTCGCCAAGTTGCTAGTTGTATTTTTAGCAGCAAAAGAAATCAAACCAATCAAATCACATTTTAAAGGTATAAAGGCTTGCAGAAGGGGTTCAAATATAACACAAGAAACTGATGTCGATCTGGGTTTCAGAGGGT
>NW_024676731.1:0-208 GCF_008729295.1 Plectropomus leopardus | reverse complement strand
GTCTCATATAATGAACAACATGTAGAGATAGCAGCATGTAAATCAAGAAAGTCTGTGGAAGTAAATCCCTGCCTCCTAGATATAATTAATCAGCCTTTACCCTTATCTTACACCTACAGGCTACAGTAAATTGTCACAGGAATATTGGAAATGAACATCAGATGAACGGAATGGCTTAACCATTCATATTTTTTTTTAAAGATTTTAG
>NW_024676730.1:0-1182 GCF_008729295.1 Plectropomus leopardus | reverse complement strand
ATGTGTTTCTGTCACAGAAAATAAGAAGTAAATAGATTAAAACAAGGAAAAAGACATCTGTGGACACGGGCGTCGCGACAGAAGAACTACTTAGGATGGGCGAGCGCGCGGACGTTGCGTTTAAAACCACTGGATCAAAGTGGCTACAGCCCGTCAGTGAATATTTGGGCTTTCCTCTTGATCAGGTAGGAGAATCTGTCCATAGATCACAGCTCAACTAGGATATTTCTGAGTTAATAATGAACATTTTTCAAGCTTTGTTATGGTGTGAATATCACTGTCATACAGTCTGTCAGTTATCGGCGTGCCACTTAGATTCACCAACGGTTAACAACGCCCGCATTGCAGTTCATCTCTGTAAACGTGTAGATTAAACTTTTCCGGTGTTCTCTAAAATTGCATTTAGAAACTGATGATGTGCAGAACAAAGTCTAAGAAACAGGCAACCTAATATTATCGCTTTATTAGTTACTTGGTCGTGTTTGAAGTCTTCCTCAACAACCTGGAACTGACTCATCCTGGTACCATAGACCTCCATTTAATAACCTTACAACTGATGTAAGACAATAAACTAGTTTAATTTGGCAATTGTAGGAAACTATCATAAAACAAAGTAGAAGAATTGTTATTGTTATGGGCTTAAAATGTGTCATTTAATTTTATTATTATTATTTTGCACCAATAAAGAGAGGTTGAACCATGTCAATGACCTTTCCACGTGATTCAGAAATATGAAAAAGTGGGATCCTTTGTCTTTGTATGTTGTCTGGCTCAGGAGTTATGGAAATCTGTGATTTTCACCATTTGCCTGGAGATAAATTCAAGTTGGCTGTCAAACTACTGTAGACAAGTGTAATTCTAGACTCCATTAGCATCCTAAAGAAAGTTACAAAAAAAACTATTAAACTATAAACAATTGCTCCAGACTGTAACATTCTATCCTAAAATAACATCCCAGCAAAGCCAATGGATAAGCCTTTGACACTACTGAGAATGATGTGTGTAAAAAAAATCACTATAATCTTGCATCACGCTGTCATAATACATCCCCACGTGAGTATTAGGAGTTGTTTTTATCAGGTTTCTAAAGCAGATTTTTTGTTGAATATTTTCATGTCTGACAACCTATTCTAATCTTTACCCCCCCCCAGGTGAATTTTTTGGCGTGCCAGCTCTTTGCCT
>NW_024676729.1:0-267 GCF_008729295.1 Plectropomus leopardus | reverse complement strand
TTTGACATTTTTGCCATACTATAGCCTTACCTTTTCGGTCATTTTTTGGACATGCCATTTTCGCGTGTTTTTGTCAATTTTTGCAAAATTCTATGCTATGGCATATTTTGAAACACTATTTTATGCTGTTTTGAGTTGTTTTCAGCTGTTTTTGAGACATGCCATTTTTTGACATTTTTGCCATACTATAGCCTTGCCTTTTCGGTCATTTTTTGGACATGCCAAAACAAACAGAAGATGAGGAATCACTGGGCCAACCACTCAGTG
>NW_024676728.1:0-275 GCF_008729295.1 Plectropomus leopardus | reverse complement strand
GAAAGTTATACTGAAAATATGCACAAAAAACAAAAACTAACAAGAAATGACCTTAAAAGTGCTGAAAATAAAAATACATATCTGTTTATTTTATGTGTTTTACTATATGTTTTGTCCTATATGATTTTATATTTAAAATCATTATAACTATCAATTTTCCTTTTTTTTTTGTTTTTTTTGGATAATTTTCTAAAAATTCTCCCCACTTTGTTTTTAATCTCAATTTTCAGGTAGTCTTTTTGTCACTGTCACAAGTTTCTTGCAATTTTGGGGTC
>NW_024676727.1:0-244 GCF_008729295.1 Plectropomus leopardus | reverse complement strand
TTTAAAGCTCATTTTAAAGCAGGGGAGAAATAATAATAACATTTTTTAAGATCCTTAAAAGCCAAAACAACAAAATGTGCCATTTATAATGTATTATGAAAAATGGATTTAACTCTTTAATGTCCTTACTTAAAAAAATCTTAGAAATGGTAAAAAAAAAAGCAGGAAAAAAAATGTTTATCAAATAAATCCATACATAAATAAAGAAATTCATTAATAAATGGGCCAAAAATGGGACAAATTA
>NW_024676726.1:0-248 GCF_008729295.1 Plectropomus leopardus | reverse complement strand
TGGACTTCATACAGATGTCTTTTCTAGACTTCATATACTTAGATGTCTTTTCTGGACGTTGTATAGATGTTTTTTGTGGAAGTCATAATGTCTTCTGTATGTTGTCCAGATGTCTTTTCTGGACGTAGTGCAGATGTCTTTTCTGGATGTTGTATAAATGTTTCTGGACATTATATCGATGTCTTTTCTGGACGTAGTATAGATGTCTTTTCTGGACGTAGTATAGATGTCTTTTCTGGACGTAGTGC
>NW_024676725.1:0-292 GCF_008729295.1 Plectropomus leopardus | reverse complement strand
CCCACATCATGGAGGCAGAAGACCTTTCCGATCTGCCCTCTGAGGTCCAGTTCTCCTGGACCAAGGACCTTGGGTTTAAGTATACTGCAGTAACAGGGTGAAGTCCTCATATTCCATAAGATAATTTTCTATCAATGTAAATATGTACCTGACAATCAAAACAATTTAAGGCATCATAGTAAAGTTACTTTTTGCTTTTATTTTCTAGGCTGGCTGAGCTGCACCTGAAGGGACTGGCTACTTCCACAGAGAACTGGCGTGATATTGATGATATCAAGGGGGTGTTCTGGTG
>NW_024676724.1:0-321 GCF_008729295.1 Plectropomus leopardus | reverse complement strand
GCATTGACATCTTTGGGCACCACATCACCACGGAAAAGCAGGCAGCAAGCCATGTATTTACCGTGGCGAGGGTCGCATTTCACCATCTGATTGGCTGGTTCAAAGCAGGCATTTGTGATCTCAGCGACTGAGAGCTGCTCATGGTAAGCCTTCTCAGCGGAGATGACAGGGGCGTAGGTGGCCAGAGGGAAGTGGATTCGGGGATATGGCACCAAGTTGGTCTGGAACTCTGTCAGATCAACATTGAGGGCGCCATCGAAACGAAGGGACGCGGTGATGGAGGACACGATCTGACTGATCAGCCTGTTCAGGTTGGTGTAA
>NW_024676723.1:0-205 GCF_008729295.1 Plectropomus leopardus | reverse complement strand
CTGCAGAATTGACAATAAAGCTGACTTTGACTTTGACTTTGACTTTAAATGACATTAAAGGAACTGAAGACGCAAAGAGATGCAGAGAAGTTCAGAGGTCAATAAACTAAACTGGTTTGTTTGTGTCTTCACCAGTTAAAGTTCTCACCTGTGACGTCACAGCAGACCGCCTTATGACGGACATCACAGGTGAGGTCATTCCAAT
>NW_024676722.1:0-369 GCF_008729295.1 Plectropomus leopardus | reverse complement strand
TTTTTGAAGAGTGGCCAGTTTGATTCGTGGGGGTTTATTTTTCCAGTGAAATTTGTTGACGGATGAATCGAGCGAATGAAACCAGGTGAGAGGTGGATGAGTGGGGATCATTGAGAGGAGATAATTGATTTTGGGGAGGATTGTCATTTTGACTGTTGCTATTCTGCCTATAATGGATAGTGGGAGGTTCATCCATCGTTGGAGGTCATCTTGAATTGTTTTCTGTAGTGGAGTGAAATTCAAGTCGGTCAACTCTGACAGCCTGGGGGAAATGTGGATGCCTAAATAAGTGATGTGACTTGTGCAGAAGGGGATGGGTGTCGTAAGGGCTGCCACATCTGGACTGTTGGTGGTTAGTGGCAGTATGGA
>NW_024676721.1:0-373 GCF_008729295.1 Plectropomus leopardus | reverse complement strand
TGTGAACAGCTGACACAGCCAGCCTCTGTGACTGTGCAGCCAGGTCAACGTCTGACCATCACCTGTCAGGTCTCTTATAGTCTTGGCTACTTCACAGCTTGGATCAGACAGCCTGCAGGGAAAGGACTGGAGTGGATTGGAATGAAAGACACCAGTGCTTCATACTACAAAGATTCACTGAAGAACAAGTTCAGTATCGACTTAGACTCTTCCAGCAACACAGTGACTCTAAACGGACAGAATCTGCAGCCTGAAGACTCTGCTGTGTATTACTGTGCCAGAGAGTCACAGTAACACAAACCATCAGTAGACCTGAACAAAAACCCCTCAGTGCCTGAACACTTGTGACATGAAACTGCCAGAGGAGGAGCCC
>NW_024676720.1:0-324 GCF_008729295.1 Plectropomus leopardus | reverse complement strand
AGTAATGGGAGCTAAAGTGTATTGTTAAGTGTTCTTTGTTGTTTTTTGTTTTTTTTTTGTTTTGTTTTGTTTTTTTTGTTTTTTTTCTGTTCAAGACTGACAATAAAAGTCTGCCTAAATTTCTCAGCTTAACTCCCTGCCTGCAAGATGTTTTTGTCCTCTGCACTTCACTTTGCAACATATGATGTAACTAGAATGTTACAGTTCTAGGATGTTGTTGTTACTGCAGAATGTTACAGTTGTAGAATGTCTCTGTTACTGTAGAATGTTACAGTTGTAGAATGTTGCTGTGACTGTAGAATGTTACACTTGTAGACTGTTGAT
>NW_024676719.1:0-1023 GCF_008729295.1 Plectropomus leopardus | reverse complement strand
TAATAATAATTCTGAGTCTTTTTTAGTTGCTCATGTCTCTTTGTAGTCATTTTGAGTCTCTGCAGTTGCTTTTTGTCTATTATAATAATTTGTTGTCTCTTTTTAGTTGCTTTAAGTCTATTTGTAGTCATCTTGAGTCTCTTTATAGTTACATTATGTCTCTGTAGTCATTCAGAGTCTCTTTCTAGTTGCTCTTTGTGGTCATTTGTAATTGTTTGTAGTCATTTTGTTTCTCTTTGCAGTTGTTTTGTCCTTTCTCACATTTGTAGTGAGTCTCCTTGTGTCTCTTTGCAGCTGTTTTGCTTCTCTTTTTAGTCTTGTCTCTATGTGATAGTTTTATGGGTGTCTTTATGGTCAATACAGGATCATTTCGGTGACATATTGCATGTGAAAGACAGGGGTCCCTTTGGGACTCGGTAGGCTGGGCCCTTCAGTAATCCATTTATGAGTATATTGATTACTCCAGTCAGCCTGAGTCAAACTGTTTTAGCTCATAAGTAGCCACACAGCCCGCTGTCAACCCCATGAAATATGTTTATTGTCACAGACTTAGCAGCTCGGGAGACACTTACGATTTTCCTGACATCGTCCCCTCGCAGGTCACCCTTTCTGTTCTCCACATTTGCTATGACTTTGTCGGTCTCCTCGCACACTGCTCTCATGTCCAGCTCGGGTTTGTCGCTGTAGCCGTCGCGGACATGCTCGTACAATCTGCTCCGGACTCCGTGTGAGAAACGCTGCGGGGTAAACACGCTCGTCCTCTGCCGTGAACACTGCCTGGCTATCGGCTTCAGCACAGACAGAGCTGAGCCTCCCACTCTTGCGACCATGCCGATGCAGGTCGCCATGTTTGTCTACCGGTTAAAGATGCGTTCAGGGTGACTGGAAATAGACAATACTGCAGGTCATCCTTTTTCTATGTACTTCAAATTTATGCTTTTTAATGCAATCTTATCACTTAAATGAATGTATAATGTATATAACGGAGGATTAGTTACATGTTACAGAAAATAATAATAATAA
>NW_024676718.1:0-263 GCF_008729295.1 Plectropomus leopardus | reverse complement strand
AGCTGTATTTATTTTGCAATATGCAGCACTGTGTGTGTGTGTGTGTGTGTGTGTGTGTGTGTGTGAGTTGCTGTGTCTGTGGCTTCTTTTCTGTAAGAGATGCGTTTCATGCCAGCCAGCCAGAGGGAAAGATGAGAGGCATTCTTATTTTTTTTTTTTTCCAATTTTACCTTCAATTTAGTTTTGTTTTTTTTTGTCTTTTGCTGTTCTTTTTTTTAAAAAAAAAAAAAAAAAAAAAAAAAAAATGCTTCATCTGTAATCAG
>NW_024676717.1:0-200 GCF_008729295.1 Plectropomus leopardus | reverse complement strand
GCTCTCCAAACAGCTCAGGGACAAAGTTCTGGAAAAGTGCATATTATAATTAGGTCAAGTGGCCTTTTGTGACTCTACAGTTGTTGGCTGCAACAGTATCACTGAAGTTGGTTGTGCATATTGCAGATTTCTGTGTGACAGAAGGATATAATGAATGAATAAATGAATGCATTTTTTGTGTGTCATGCAACATATCGCCA
>NW_024676716.1:0-688 GCF_008729295.1 Plectropomus leopardus | reverse complement strand
TATTTTTAATTATTAAAGTAGTAAATCTGAGGAAACCGATGTTGACATAGTAACAAATCAAAGTATTTGACATTTAACATTTTGACCTGAAGACAATGCTGGAGGAAAAGTCAGAGTATCACCAAAGTCATTACAATTAAAGCTGATAGGAATGTGAATATTTGTACCAAATTTCACAGCAATCCATCCAGCAGGTGTAGTGGTAAACCAGTAGACATTGCAACAACTGGTTAAAAAACAAGTTTTTGCATAACAGAAACAGATATTTGAATGATTTCAATTAACTTTCCAGAGTAATGTGGTGCCCCCCAAGGCACCACATTGGCCTTTATGCCTTCCTGTCTCCAAGGACATCGGAGCTGCCTGTCAGTGTGACGCTGCTCAGATGGTCATGTTTACTGCACTCCAGAGTGAGTATTTACTGCAGTCGACAGGGCTGGCAGACCCCACTGTCACAGCAAATGGTGGTGTTGGGAAAACAAACAGTTGTAATGAGACTGTATCTGTCAATTGAGACTGCTGAAAATAAGAACCGCCTAAATTCAAAACGGTGATAAAGGTTGTAATGTCACATGATGACAAGGTAAATCTAAGAGCAGTTTGACTTTTTTTTTTTTGGTGGTGGTGTATGTTCAAACAACATAACTCTTTTTGTGAGGTGTTTTTAAAGATATCTGTCATCAGTAGA
>NW_024676715.1:0-279 GCF_008729295.1 Plectropomus leopardus | reverse complement strand
CTGAGGGGTCAAATGTCATGGCCGTTTATTGCTTGTTTTCAGCCTTGATCCTCATGTTTTCCCAATCAGTTCTTCAAGGACCTCATGCCATCCTTGCTTGAAAACAACTGAGCCTTTAGAGGATGCCCCTTTCATACCCAAATATGATACTCTTACCAGTTACCAATGAACCTGTTTACCTAAGATATCTTCCAAACTGGTGTTTTTGAGCATTTCACAACTTTACCAGTCATTCATGCTCCTGTTCCAACTTTTTTGAAATGGGCTGCAGGCATCAAA
>NW_024676714.1:0-235 GCF_008729295.1 Plectropomus leopardus | reverse complement strand
ATGGGTTCACACAAAAAAATGTAGGCAATGGTGGCATTAGGCAGGCTAGGGCTGGCGAGGAAAGATGACGGCAACTGGTGAGTCTCCAGATGAAAGACAAGAAAAACACAGAAGCACTAGGAACACGATGGCTGGCAAAGCAGCAAGAAACACACTGAAAGAAGCCACAAAAACACAAGTAAATTCAGGGGGGGACAGACGCTTGCAAGGACAAACACTTGCAAGTGGCAAAAAC
>NW_024676713.1:0-202 GCF_008729295.1 Plectropomus leopardus | reverse complement strand
AAGTCATTTCAGTGAACACTTTAACTAGACAATTCTCTTCCAGCCCGACTGTTGAAGTGTCACTCAGCTGTCAGATCCACAAAAGTTTGTCCTCAGCCTTGTTGTGAGCACAATAGACTGCTTTCTGAATAGAGTATCAGAAAGCTCACACATACACACATGCACGCATGCGTGCGCACACACACACACACACACACACACA
>NW_024676712.1:0-201 GCF_008729295.1 Plectropomus leopardus | reverse complement strand
TCTTAGCTAAACCTTGGAGAAGGTCTTTATTTTTCCATTTGAGACACTTCTTGCAGGAGTAGGGTCAGAATGCATTTGCTTTCACATGGATTATTGTCAGGGTACTGGAATGACTTCATGCTGCTTTGGCGTCAACAGTGCCATTGTATATTTCTGCAAAGAACATCTCACCCCTTTTTTGGTGAGGCAGAACTCCCCCCC
>NW_024676711.1:0-224 GCF_008729295.1 Plectropomus leopardus | reverse complement strand
TAAACTGAGGGGAAAAAACATAACTGACATCAATGACTTATTAGGAATAATTTTGCCCAAATGTGTACTTCAACATAAAACACTACTTTTTAGTCTGGTTAAAAAAGTTATATGATTTACTTCAAGCTTTCTAGAGTTTAACACCTGGCAAATAAACAACATATTGTGTTACTTAAATATCCGTTTGGTTTGCCTTGTACAAGATGTGGTAAACATGTATAGGT
>NW_024676710.1:0-207 GCF_008729295.1 Plectropomus leopardus | reverse complement strand
TTTGAATTTTTTTTGTTTGTTTGTTTTGTTTTGTTTTGTTTTGTTTTGTTTTTTGCTAATTTTAGGAAATTTTCTTGTATTTTTTCTTTTTTCTCTCTTAAGAACTAATTACAAGTTTTGCTTTCAAGGATGAATTAACAACTTGTAGAAGAAATGGCCGATGTCTGTTTCATTGTTAATTTGATCACTAACCAATTTAAGTTAAAG
>NW_024676709.1:0-254 GCF_008729295.1 Plectropomus leopardus | reverse complement strand
CTCTGGAAATGATCCATCCAAATACAACAAACCAACAACAATGTAAAACTCATCTGTAAACTTTTAAAATTGCTTTCAACTTGTTTTTAATTCAAACACTGAGATGTAAATTTAAATGAAAGGCTATAAATACATATTTTCAAAGAGTCTTTCTTGTCCTTTTTTGAGTAATTATAATGACCTAAATGATGCTTTTAAGTTGAAAGAATGAATGGAACATTTCCTGCAGACCCTCCTGAAGCCTTTCCTTCTTT
>NW_024676708.1:0-2197 GCF_008729295.1 Plectropomus leopardus | reverse complement strand
AAAATTGTGGGAATTTATTGATAAAAATGTATATAAACCCTGATTACAGTATTGACTGACAAGGGGTTTCGCAGGTTATTATTTATACATTATATGTAAGACATGATGAAGTTATGGTGACACTACGAGAGGAAAATATGCCCACACAAACAACTTGACAAACAACACATGATTCAGTCAAATCGGACACACAGACATCATAAATAGCTGTAAGAGCTAAATAGCTCATCTGACTCACTCTTTCCAGGTGGATATTGGTCGCAGATAAACGGTTAATCTGCTGAGAAATCAGAGAAAATGCCATCCATACAGCTGATAGTCATCATGTTTAGACCTTTTCTTCAGTGTCACCAGTAAGCCATTGATTGCTGTCTATATCCATGGTTACACAGCAAACAAGAACTGCAGTATCTAATGCATTTATTTGTGGAGGCAGCCACAATGTCATTATTTACCACCTCATAGTGATTTTTATATTCTTATTATTTTTACTATTAAAATCCAAAAGCTGATAAAATAACTTCATGGAAAAATGTGCTACTTTTGGCTCCAATGCAGCCCCTCTGTCCGCTGTCACCGCTCTGTAGCCTTGCTCAGTGTCCCACCTTCAGGACCGTTTGATTGGTTACACGTCACAAGTCATAGCCTTTCAACACTAAAGGCTGCTGTGCCTCTGCTGAGTAAAGACATAGAAAGACTGAAGCTGCTCCACTGAGCAAGTGGACTCAGAACTGTGTGTTGAAGACAGCAGATAATGCAGAAGTTATAAAAATCCCAAGTAAATCAGTCAGCAGACTTTTTTTTCCACAAGTGTGCCCCCTTTGTATCATTATGTATCCCCTTTTTAATGACATATTTTTTTGGGTCCATGACTGTAGCGCTGTCAGAGATCTTTTTTTTTCCTAGCAGCAGTTTGTGGAGTTTATATAGCAAGTTGGATAATAGAGTGCCCCAGTAATGAGTCCTAAAACTCACATAGAGTTAGCATTTCAGCATCTCCGGTTCCCAGTTCACAGTCGATGGGTTTTTGGTAAAATGCCTTTAAGTAAGGTCAGTGGTTAACACAAGCTAAAGAAACTTTGATGTTTTGTTCTACGACAAAACACATCAGCAAATACTCACAAACTTTGAAGCTTTTCTTGTCTTGAAAAAGGCGCTTCATCATGCTTTACAGCCTCTTTGTGATGATGAAATTGGTAAAGTTAGGCTATAAATGAACTATACTACAGTCAGATGAGTTATCTGACTGTAGTATAGTTCATTTATAGCCTAACTTTACCATTTTACCTTTGGTGATTGCATTTTCGGCCTTAAAAGCCCTAAAAGAGTGGTTCATTTATGAAGATTTTACTGAACAAAACATGTATCATAAACGTTTGTCACAGTGCTTATTTTCTACATTAATTCAAATCCAGTGGAAAAATCCCATAGGCCTTTTAACATGGGAACCAAGGCAAAGCTAACTTCTGCATCAGCCTACAGAAAAACGTCATCCCTGGGGCACTCTATTGGTCAGTGGAGAACAGAAGCAACTGCTGCGCAGACTTTTAAATCAGCACAATCAGAGGTTATGTGTTAATTTCACTGCGTCCAGCATTTTGCTGCTTTGTGGTGGCAGATGTTTTAAAGGGATAGTTGTGGACTTTTGAATTGGGGCTGTATGAAATATTTATGTATAGTCAGTATAGTCCATACAATAGCTGGTGGTTTACATGCTACCCTTCAGCGGCACACCCCACAGCTCAACATTACCCTGCTGTATACGGCTGATTTTAAAACTTCAAAAAAGGCCTACCTAAAAAATGCAATATTAGCCTAAGTGGCCGCTGTATTGAGAGTGCTTTGAAATTGTTTTGTTTCAGTCGCTAACAGCACTTTCTGACCCAAACAGCTGACCGCCAAGTGATGAGAAATGGTAAGGAAAGGGCTGTGTGACAGCAACTTAGACGGATTTAATTTTTTTTAGCCACCCCATCTGTTTCTGCAAACCAGAACCCTGATTTCACTGATAAAGCAGGCGATTACACAGTAATATTGGACTCCCCCCACCCACCGCCCAGCTGATGCCACAAATTGAATGTAATTATGCAGGCAACACTGTGTGCTCAAGGTCTTTATGGTTAATGTTTTTTTTATACTGTATATATATTTATATATTTCCCTCAAAGCATGATGGGTACCCTGGTAGGAAAATCTC
>NW_024676707.1:0-203 GCF_008729295.1 Plectropomus leopardus | reverse complement strand
AAAAAAAAAAAAGCATCTACCAAAACATTTAAGGAAAAGTGCTGTGTCATTTTGATAGTCAACACAGAGACCTGAAAGACTTGCTACTGCCTTACAGCTTGCTTATGGAAACGTGTACACTGACTTGGACGTGTCCTCAAGGACTTGAGATCTAGCTTGTAGGATGAGTGCATTGTCATTACTTTACCTGCAAATTAGGTGCT
>NW_024676706.1:0-275 GCF_008729295.1 Plectropomus leopardus | reverse complement strand
CACAGACAAAATCCTCTTGCTGTGAGACTGAGACAACATTTTGTCCACTGGCAACTTTGGTAAACTCTGAATAAGAAATTAGTGACATTTCAAACACCTCTGTTTAACACTGTTTATCACTTTCCCAAAATGCACATCAGACTATAAAACTGAAAAGCAGGTTAAGCTTTTGAATATAATTTACAAAGTTAATATAAATAACAAGAAAAAAAAAAAAAAAAAAAAATTGTGCATTGGAAGGAGTTTTTCAACAGTTCCACCATCGCTATATTTAA
>NW_024676705.1:0-470 GCF_008729295.1 Plectropomus leopardus | reverse complement strand
GGGGGGGGGCAGCTACAAAACAAACAACAGGTGCTGTATAGTTTTTGCTCCCATCAACAATGACATTACTCCTCCGTTCTGCAACCCCAGTGTCACTAACGCCCCCCACCCCCTCCTCTCAATCAAGTCTCTATGTTTACATTAGACAGTCTGTTACCTCCCGTTTCCGTAATCACCACCATCAGGTCCGCTGAAAACTTCGCAGCCTTTCCTTAATCCTCTCATGGTGGGACTGGGTGCTGACTGTCTTCACTGCACGCTGCCAGGTATTTTTCGGTGTTTTCTCCGTGAGCCCGGAATCAGCCGTGTTCTCTCGCCCCAGAGAGATGCCCCTCTTCTTCAGATCCTCCGCCGCTGCACTCTCGTACGTTACCGGCCCGGTGTCGAGGAAGACTCGTAGCTTGGCTGGCGGTGGTGTCTGATACCGTATCCCCTTCTCTCTCAGAAGTCTCCTAATCTGTGCATACGCC
>NW_024676704.1:0-465 GCF_008729295.1 Plectropomus leopardus | reverse complement strand
CTTATCTGTGAGAAATGATCCCACTGCACGGTCAGGAGTGACGTACTCTCATGAGTATTTTGTAGAATCTGCAGGTAAGATCATCATTTAAACTGACAGAGATCAAAACCAGGAACTATACAGCTGACTTTGCTTCACTTCTCCAGTTTGTCTGGCCAAATTAGTTAAATCCTCACTGCACGTCAAGATACTGACGGCGTAAATCTTATAGCTTATCAGTGCAGTTTTTCTGTTTGGCAGCCTCTAAAAACATTGATTCTCATGTAAGCAGGGTATCCTGACTTATATCAGCTTTTAGGTATTTTTGTGTTGTTTGTGAGCAGACATTAATGACAGTGTTACTGTCATGCAATACAAAGAATAGTGAAACGGTTTTTATCTGACAGTGTTTCCCACAGACTCTGTTTCAAGCCTTCTGGCGGTGTCAAACACTTCCAAAGAACAACTTGAAAATTGAATGATAGT
>NW_024676703.1:0-236 GCF_008729295.1 Plectropomus leopardus | reverse complement strand
GCTGTGGCTTGATCAACACTTCTGCCCTTGCTGTGTTTTGGCGTGAGATTGTCCTCTATGTCATGAGAGCGTGAGACAGAGCCCAAAAGCGTGAGACGCACGGCAGATGCGTGGGAGTTGGGAATCCTGGTCGGGAAAGGGTTAACAATTTATAAATACCCAAAATACCCAACATAGGCAAGATTATGTCGGTTAGAGGTTCTGAATGTCGGTTTCAACAGTACTATTCCTTAAAA
>NW_024676702.1:0-365 GCF_008729295.1 Plectropomus leopardus | reverse complement strand
TTAATCATTTCTTGAAAACAGAGGCATGCAGATGAATATAGCTGCGACCAGATAGCTGTAAAACACAGCGCGAAGCCTCACATTGTCAAAATACAAGGCAGAAAACAAAAACGAAGGAAATTATACTTTGAAGAACAGCGAAGCAGACTCTTGTTTACAGTCAACCAGAGCTGATCAGCCTGGTGGAGTTTTATTTGCACTTTAAATTGCTGCGTCGCGTGCTTTAGTTATGTGTTATGTTGAATGAATATTTACATGTGCTGTCCAGCTGTGACAAATTATAGATGATAAAAATGGAAAAACAGGCATCAAACTGTTTGAATCAATTCAGGGAAAAAGATTTGACTTTTTATACAAAACACAGA
>NW_024676701.1:0-574 GCF_008729295.1 Plectropomus leopardus | reverse complement strand
CTCTTTCGTTGGGAGGTTTCTTTGTTGTCACCATTTGTGAATTTCTGACGGTTCAACCTCTGCTGATGTCAAGGGAACCGGTCCTGAAATTTATGTTGGTTTCTCCGACTTAGATCAGTTTGTTGGATCAGAGACTGTTCCTGTTCTTTAGAGAACTGATTAGTTTGGAGAGGGCATGCAACTGCGGTATGCTCTCCACCACTGGGAGCATCTTCCAGCTCCAAAGAGTCACTGTCTATACTCAAGATAGTAGTGGACTTTGCCTGTTTAGCATGGGATTGCCTTTGTCTTGCAAATCCCAGCACAGCAAGGCTGCGTAGTTGCTGGATGGCTGCAGTGCGCGGGTTCGCCAAGACACCTAGTTGATTACTAGTATTTGGATGGAGGTTCTGCACAAAGAGGGTTTTGAAATTCATGTCCTCCTCCATCCCTGATTCGTTTTGGTAACCAAAGTATGCCTGAAAGAGGCGATAATAGTATTGTTGGGGAGATTCTTGCCTCCCCTGCCTAACTGCAATGGCAGCGGCCAAGCCGGTCTGCGCTATTGGATCCGAAAATTCTTTTTCTAAGGCGT
>NW_024676700.1:0-234 GCF_008729295.1 Plectropomus leopardus | reverse complement strand
AATCATTAAAATGAAGTCCTATTAGTGTGTCATAAGAATAAAAAAATGTCTGAGACAAGTGTCATGAAAATAGAAATAATTGTGAAACTATAATATGCCATAAAATAGGGGGAAAAAAACCTCACCACCACGTCATCAGATACCGCCACACATACACTTCATTCTATGGGAAACACTAGTTTGTTTAAAAATGCAAAAACAAGACACACTAAGAAACATCAAAGTATAGTATTT
>NW_024676699.1:0-233 GCF_008729295.1 Plectropomus leopardus | reverse complement strand
TTAATCATTTTACTCGGTCAAAACATGGCTGGAATGCATTCTATCGACATCTATCGTCATATATCGACATATATTGACATATATCGACGACATATTTCAATCGAGGAAAAGTTATTTCGCAATTGATATCATTATCATTTTATCGCCCTGCCTTAATCTTGGAAGTTCCAGCTCAGCTCCTACAATAAGTGTAAAATACACTGTGGAAACAAAATTGTTATATTCAGACTGTT
>NW_024676698.1:0-242 GCF_008729295.1 Plectropomus leopardus | reverse complement strand
GATGCAGTGTCTGATTTTCTCTGCCATATATGCTATTATGACAGTTTTTGTTATCAAATAAAGGTGTTTTGAAGGCAATGAAATCTTTTAATTATCTTAATCTGATTGTCTTTTATTTATGTGCAACAGGAGAACAAGTGCAGGCTGCAGAGTCAGTCACACAGCGGCACCCAAAAACACCTGCTGAGGCCAGTCAGTGATGCCACCTGAGATGATGTCACCCAACAGGTTTTCAGTTCCAA
>NW_024676697.1:0-1290 GCF_008729295.1 Plectropomus leopardus | reverse complement strand
ATCCCTGGTCTCTCCAGGGTGTTGAAACAAGTAATGCAAGTTCTCTCGCTCTCTCTCTCTCTCTCTCTCCGCTCAGAGTCGCACTCACAGGCCCCTTTAACACTGCCTAGTTAAGGCAGGAATATCACGGTGTTATGCTGCCTCTGCCCCTGCCCACTGTTCTGTATCAAAGGTACGATCCCATCAAAACGACGTTATGTGTAAACAGCGAACCTGGCGTGATGGGTGTGATGTTTTGACGCCATGTTATGTGTGTGACCCACTGCGGAAGATTTAAAAAGCAGCTGATAGCAGTTAGCAGCTAACTCAGAGAAGAACACTGGCTGTAAATATCATGCACACTGAAGTGGAGCTATGGTTATAGCTTATAAGTCCATTTAAGTGAAGTACTGCTCCTGTCCCAGTGTACAAGCACTGGATGAGAATGGATTTATTGATGGAAGTATGTGCAGCCCCGCCACAGTAAGTGGTGATATGCGCCCTCTCAGCTTGTTGCTATTGGACCATCTTCGGGTTGACTTATTAAATCACATACCAAACAAGCTAGGGTTGCATGTCGGGTTCTTGCTCCAGCACTCGCCATGTTGATACCTTTGTCTTGTTTTGTTTTCTTCTTCTTCTTTTGTTTTTCTCCACTTTCTTCTACGAGTTAATGCTGGTCAACTTTCACATCAAACCCCAGCTGCATTATCTAGGTGTGTTAGTTCAGCGTCAAGAAATATATATTTTACTTATACTTAGTCTGATTTCAGTCCGACTAACATATTTACATGTGTTTTGAGTCAAGTTTTAGTCGTGCTAACACAATATTTTGACTTTTTTTTTCCGTCATGTAAACGTACTGACTGAGCTTGAGAAGCTTCTTACCCTTTGACGCTAAATGATCGTTATTGACATGTGATGCTATGGTTACTATTCAGAAAGCGCTGCCAACTTGCATGTCATATGTCACACTAGAGTACGATGCTGTTGTGTTAACTGTCACACGTCATGCCTGTCACGCCTGGTATGATTCAGCAATGCCGGCATGCTGTCTATAATCCCTCACCAGCGAGATGCTGATGTTGATTGGCTCTTTGCAAAACTGCAAAGGCAGGTGGCGTAAAGAAGAGACTTCCTATAGCTACATCTCTGTGTAAAAAGCATTACAGTCAGCTTGAGCTGTTTCGGTGATGGTGTGAGTTTGTTCGGGCCATTTGTTGAATGTTAGAGTTGTTAGAGAGAGCTGGAGGACAGCAGTTACAGAAACGGTCTGTAAGCATTGCATTTTGTTTTTATTTTACACAGTGT
>NW_024676696.1:0-2468 GCF_008729295.1 Plectropomus leopardus | reverse complement strand
AATTATTACTGTGAAGCCGAGAACAACAGAGGACGTCAGAGCTCCACCTTACACCTGATTACTGTGGCAGGTGAGTTCCTCCATGACTGTAATCGCCTGATTTATTAATCAAACCCCTCCAGTGACGAACAGTACGTCTCAAAACTGTTTGTCCCCATTTTCAGATAAATCAACAATGATCATGAATTCCATCAGGCTGACTCTGGTGTTTGTGATGATGATTCTGATGCTTCTTTCTTGCCTGTTGATGAGGTGAATTAGAAAAAATAGAGTGGATCTTTTACTTTTATAGTCACTTTTTATTCATTTATTTCTTTGTTTTTGGATTAAATTCAGGAAGAAGAAAACTCAGAGCTCCACCGCTGAAACAAATGACGCCAAAGAGACTCTGGAGGTGAGACAGAGATTTGGCAAAGTTAGATTAGGAGACCCTGATATGCAATAAGACGCCACTTCTCCTTCGTAGGAGCAACACACTTAGATGTTGTTGTGGCTTTGCATCTCTTTGTAGTTCTTATTTATCCCTTTTTTCTCTTTTGTGTCTTTTTGTAATCATTTTTTGTCTCATTCTGTTTGTTATTGTCATTTTGTAGTTGTTTGAGTATATCTTTGATGTAATTTGACATATTTTTTTGTCATTTTGTGTCTCTCAGTAGTCGTTTTGTGTCTCTTTGTGGGTTTTTTGGGGTCTCTGTTGTCATTTTGTGTCTCCTTGTGGTTGTTTTGCACCTCTTTGTCGTGGTTTTTGTCTCACTCTGTTTGCTTTTGTCATTTTGTAGTTGTTTGAGTCTCTCGGAGGTAATTTCATGTTTTTTTTGTTCATTTTGCGGTTTTGTTTCTTTGTGAGTGTTTTGTAGCTTTTTATAGTCATTTTCTGTCTTTTTGTGGTTGTTTTGCGTCTCTTTTAAGTCATTTTTTGTCTCATTCTGTTTCCTTTGTGCCATTTTGTAGTTTTTTGAGTCTTTTTGAGGCAATTTCACATCTTTTTTGGTCATTTTGTGTCTCTTAGTAGTTGTTTTGTGTCTCCTTGTGGTTGTTTTGCATCTCTTCATTCATTCACTCATTATGTATTTCTTGGTCGTCATTTGCGTCTCCTAATAGTCATGTTGTGTCTCTTTATTGTCGTTTTGTGTCTCTTGGTTGATTTGCATCATTTGTAGACATTTTGTGGCACTTTGTTGTCATTTTTAGACTTTGTCCATCATGTAGTTATTTTGTGTCTCTTTGCAGTTCCTTCTCATCTCTTTTTTGGTCTTTTGTGTTCCTTTGTGGTCATTTTCAGTCTCTTCCTGGTCATTATTCATGAGTACCCTCACACATTTTCAAACCACCTTCACAGCAGATCTGCTGTGTATCAAAGAGCGATTTGATTTTTTTTCTACTACATTGTATCAAATTAAAAGGTCTTTAACTTTGACATCTTGTCATCTCTCTCCATCAGATGGAGTCTTTTCCTATTTATATGAACCTCTCAGACCTTAAAACTGTCACTGCAGAATATACAGAAGACACAGAGGAGCAGGAAGAGCTGGTGTGAAGGTCAGCCAGCTTTCAGCTTTCTGTGCAAAGAAAGAAAGAAAAAAATAAAACCCTCAGACTTCCTGGTTTCATTTCTGAGAAATAACTTACCAAAATGTTGTGTGATTTTCTTTACGTGCAGTCAAACCAGAGGAAAACTCATCTGGATGGAAACAGAGAGATATACATCACTGAAGCGGATACATTTACCTTTAAATCCAAATTTTAAAGTACAGTGTTTTGTACCAGCAGCAGGTTGCAGAAGATTTGAGTTGAAAGCATGCTTTACTTTTACTGCAGTTACATTATATATGTTCAGAATTTATCTTTGTATGCAAAAATATTATTCTCTTATGGTGTAAAAAAATGCTTACATGCTAATTACATTACACCTTTCCTGGCAGTGAAAGCCAATTAAGTCCCAATAAACATGGATGTAGCATATTTCACAGAATGTATTATATATTAAACATTAAAAAACATAACATTTGCCATTTATTGCATGCATTGTAGAATAAACATCATGTCAGTTCCCTCTCATTGCTGCAGAGGGCAACAGTGTGCAGGATGTTGTTTTTATTATTATTTCAGCTTTAAATAACTTTTTGTGTGTTTATTATTCAGAGTAAAATTTGTTTTCATCAGTAATGAGTGCAAATAACATTTGAATCACTTTCTTTGCTCTGACTCAGTTGTCCATCAATAAAGTTTGTCACAATGGAATGAACTTTAACAATAAAAGCTACTGTTTATCTAACTCATAGATAATATTGCCATCCATAACATAGTACACAAAACATAACATCACATCAAATACATTAAGCTGTATATAAGTACTCATTTTACTATATGAAGTTTGGTTTATATGTCAAAACTAAACTTATATGATCACAGTTAAAGAACCATTGAAATGTTGTTTCTCTATCTGAATTACAAAAAGCAAATGACGC
>NW_024676695.1:0-292 GCF_008729295.1 Plectropomus leopardus | reverse complement strand
ACCTAACTCTCACTCTGTGTGTGTTTGTGCATATGGTGTGTGTTTGTAAGTGTATTGTGTGTGTTTAGAAATGTGTATGTGTTGCTTTAAGTTGATTGTCCTGCAGCCGAATGTTATCAGGGTCAGCTAACAGCCGTTAGCTTCTGTTGGTGTGTTGGTCAGTGGATGAAGCTGTGTGTGTGTGTGTGTGTGTGTGTGTGTGTGTGTGTGTGTGTGTGTGTGTGTGTGTGTGTGTGTGTGCGTGCGTGCGTGTGTGCGTGTGTGTGTTTTCTTGACTCTGTTGTCGTGTTGT
>NW_024676694.1:0-215 GCF_008729295.1 Plectropomus leopardus | reverse complement strand
CACACACACACACACAGACATATGCAGACACGCACACATGCACACACACGCACATTTGCAGACACACACACATATGTGCATGCATATATTATATGTAGATATACACACACAAGCACATGCATATATGCAGACACTATGCAGAGAAACACATGCACACACACACGCATATGTGTGTGCATATATTATATGCAGACATACACACACACACACTCCTA
>NW_024676693.1:0-208 GCF_008729295.1 Plectropomus leopardus | reverse complement strand
TGACATTTTTGCCATACTATAGCCTTGCATTTTTGGTCATTTTTTTGACATGCCAAAATATGGTGTTTTAGACAGTTTTTGCAACTTTCTTTGCTATGGCGTGTTTCAGCAGACTATTTTATGTGGTTTAATATGGTTTTCAGCTGTTTTTGGGAGATGTCATATTTTGACATTTTTGCCATACTATAGCCTTGCTTTTAGTTATTTT
>NW_024676692.1:0-250 GCF_008729295.1 Plectropomus leopardus | reverse complement strand
CCAGCCCCCCCCGCGACCCTTATGAGGACAAGCGGTTACAGAAAATGACTGACTGAGTGACTTTAAATATGCAAATTAGATGTGTTTGTGGTGTGCAGAAATGTATTTCTTAGGCAGTGTCCCTAGTGTCCTCATAGTGACATCTTAGAGTTCGCTAAGGGTGAGAGGAGCGGTTGATGGGTCCAACAAGCACTGGACACCAAGGAGACTCATATTGTGTGTGAAACTAAAAGTTACCGTAGATTTATTT
>NW_024676691.1:0-235 GCF_008729295.1 Plectropomus leopardus | reverse complement strand
GTGTGTGTGTGTGTGTGTGTGTGTGTGTTCAGGAAAGAGGTTTTGTGGTGCATTAATGTCTCTAAACAGAGAGACTCCGACTGTCTGTGAGGCTTCAAAGAAAGTTCACTTCTACTGATTTAAATGAAACAAGCTTCATTAAAGTGTACTGAACAATCAGACGGGATGTACAAGATGTAAAACACAACTGCACGCACAAGCACACACACACACACACACACACACACACACACAC
>NW_024676690.1:0-332 GCF_008729295.1 Plectropomus leopardus | reverse complement strand
TTCTAAATTATTATTATTTAGTCTTTTATTTTTAATATTTATCTGTACTTACATCTGTCCTGCAACAGCAGCAACAGGTAGATTTCTCTTCTGGGGATCAATAAAAATTTATAATCTTAAAAAAGATCCTTTCAGTATCTGATCTCAGCCCTGTGTATTCTTTGTTACCTGTCCCTGTGCGCATTATTTTTACTTATGTTTCACTTAATGCTTTATACTTTTTAAGAAAAAAAACAACGTAAAATACTTAAAATAGCTTTGCTGTCAGCGTTGTTTGTTGTTGGTTTTTTTTGCTATTTTTTGGAATCAAACTTTTAATTTTTGTTGTTCTC
>NW_024676689.1:0-412 GCF_008729295.1 Plectropomus leopardus | reverse complement strand
GACTGCAGCGACCTACCTGTATGTTTCCAGGGTGACGTGAAACTCGGTCTCGGGCTCGGCCTGTCCCACGCTCTGCAGGCTGCGGGACATCGGACAGTACTTCAGGATTGTGAACGGCACCGAGAAGTGATTCCTGATCTGAAAACACAAACAAAGACTCGTGAGTGAAGCCTTCCTGCTGATGGTTCTATAATGTGTCGGGAGGTTTCCGGTGAGTCGGACCTGGAGTGGCGAGCGGACGGTGATGACCTTGTTGCCCTCGGCGGCGTCGATCTGCAGCAGCACAGAAACTGCCTCCTGCAGCATCGGACCACGTATGTTGTAGAGCCGGCGACCCGGTTTGTCCACAGCGATGCTGGAGATCCCGCTGTACCCGGAGGGAACTGCCAAGAAACACATCAGACATCATGTT
>NW_024676688.1:0-208 GCF_008729295.1 Plectropomus leopardus | reverse complement strand
ATGTGCTTGACGTCTGTCTCTATAAACAACATTCTCATCTTTTTTAGGCACAAGACAATTACCCGCATGGTTTTGGAGAGCCCTTACAGGCAGCCACAGGATCACATGTCAGTAAAATGGACTGTAGTGCAGCTCCTTATCGTAAAACTGACAGGTAAGTGTTCACTTCAAATTATTTCATGTGGGATCTGGACGTTACCAGGAATAC
>NW_024676687.1:0-233 GCF_008729295.1 Plectropomus leopardus | reverse complement strand
TTTACTTCACTACATTTATCAGACAGCCGTAGTTACAGTACAAATTAGGATTTTCACATTAAAAACATCACAAGAGTTCATATATATGATGTTTTGTTATAAATTAAATTACCAAACAGTTTCTACAAGTACAGATGTAACAGTTAGTTGATTAATCAATCAATCAGTCAATTAACAGAAATTAATTGCCAACTACTTTGACAACTATTTAAGTCTTTCTAATTTTGTTTCAT
>NW_024676686.1:0-218 GCF_008729295.1 Plectropomus leopardus | reverse complement strand
TTGTTTGCCATTGGAATTGTCTGTAAACCCAAAGTTTTGAGCTGGACGTTGAGTCTGAAGCCACTCCTGTAAAGCCACTGAAACCCTCGACCCACTCACGATAATATCGCCGACCACCAGCGCTGATGGAGGAGGTAGCGCTGTGTGCGCCGCATTCACCGGCTGAGGATGTTGGGTTGTTACCGGTGACTGCTGCAGCGAGGCGGCGGTGGCGTCCT
>NW_024676685.1:0-1542 GCF_008729295.1 Plectropomus leopardus | reverse complement strand
TATGTTCATGCTGGGCAGTATGTGGATATTGTGTAAAGAGACTAGATGTCGTGTTAGATTTTAAGTATCATAATATAGCAAGTTTTTTAATTTTCCTGGTTTAAAAGCTGCATTACAGTAAAGTGATGTAATTTTCTGAACTTACAAAGTTGTATTATTTGTCTTTACCCTTTTAATCATTATATCCATCTTATTGATGATTATTTAGCATAAATCTTATTGTTTAAATATTATTTTGAAAGCATCAATAGCCAACCCTTCAATATCAATATCAAGGGTATTTGATCAAAAATATTGCAACGTTTATGTCTATACCCCATTTCCATCTTAAGTCTGACATTACGTCCACTCTAATCAGCTTTAGTGGGGAAGGAGGATTTGAGTTTTACCGAATCAATCACTGGAGACCAAAGTATCTGCTTCTCACAGATTTTTATTTTTTATTTTTACCCTTTTAATGACAGGACAGGGCTGCAGGTTGAAATCAAACCCTGGCCACTGCAAAGGCCTCTGCCTATATGGGACACACACTCTACCAGATGAGCTAGAGGTCGGCCCAATGTCAGGTGATATTAAGAAGACAGGTGCAAAAGAACAGCCTCAATAGCAGCATTTATCTTGTCCGTGAAAACTGCTTGACAACAGCTTGACAGCAGCGTTAGCCGATGCCACTGATTGGCTTATCAAGTCCCTCAGCTGCACTCATTGGTCATTTTTTTCTTTTAACCAAGAAACCAGCGTTTCATGTTGTATTGTCAGACGAATCAGTCAACTCAAACGTGTGGTGGACACATTCAAAGGTTTGGACCCAGGCAATAAGTATGTAATTTATCCACCTTGCTCCTGAGAAGGTCAGACTGTTGTGAGCTTTGAAAAATGGTTGAGAGTGATGTAAACTTTGTTTTATATCCAACGACCCATGGAGGGCTTTAAAGGGATATTTCACCAATTTTCAACCAGCTTTGAAGCAAAACAATATGGGTAGTACATGACATTAACTTACAAAGGCTTTCCTCCATCTAAGCAGTGCCTAAATATCCCTTCTCCCCGTGGCGAAACTCCTCCAAGTGATGTAATTTACGTCATTTAGCATTGTGTTGCTGGCTCTCTGGCTGTAACTCAAACTACAGGCTACTTCCATATTTACATATGTCAAGCCAATCATGCCGCCAACAACATAGACAGAGAGTATACAACTAATCAAGAAACTTACCAGCTCCTCCCTCTCCGAAATCCGAAATCCGATCAAACGGTAAAACTAGGCCGTGCTAATCAAATATAAACCAAGGCTATGTTACTGTACTGCCTATTTCTCTCCTAAAATGTTTCTAGAAATATATGTATGTAGCGGTTTAAATAGGAGATGTATTAATTAATTAGCAATTAATTAAAATTATAAAATATTAATTAATGAATAAATCAATACCAAAATACGTAGCTATAACTCATAATGCAAAATTATGACTCAGAAATATGAATTGGTATAAAGATGAAGTGGAGTAATGGGACTCAACTTCGGCTATCAGGAACAATAAGTTTACA
>NW_024676684.1:0-241 GCF_008729295.1 Plectropomus leopardus | reverse complement strand
ATGGGTACATCAGGAGACAGTCTAACAGGCAGGGGTTGACAAAATATCAGACACCTCAGTATGATGCTCCTCACACCAACACCCATTACCACCTCAATAATAACCATAAAGAAGAATTATCAGTTTTCTTACAGTCAACAACATTTAAAAAGTAATAGGTTTAGTCTAATGAAGTGGCCATGAGTGTACACGCCATATTTTTGTCTTTTTTTTAATTGAAAAATGTAAAAACTTAGTCGGC
>NW_024676683.1:0-309 GCF_008729295.1 Plectropomus leopardus | reverse complement strand
CGTTCACTGAAGCATTTGCCTGGCATCACGGCCATGGTAAGTTGCGTTGCGTACCTTGACAAAGTTCAGCAGGCGTCTGAAGCCCCAGGGGACAGAGTAGAGCCACTCAGATCCTGGATCGGGCCACTGAGGGTCGACCAGCTCGGCGAGGTCCCGATCAGCGAAGTAGCTGTCTCCGACGCCCGACGGGTAATTCTTCAGGGTGACGTAACGAGTGGTGAAGTGTCCGAGGCCGAGGAAGTCGCAGGTTCCCTTGATGTAACTCTTCTCCTGAGGCGAGAAGACGGGCAGCCGAGACGCTCCCAGGCC
>NW_024676682.1:0-372 GCF_008729295.1 Plectropomus leopardus | reverse complement strand
AATAAATGAAAAACCAAGGGCATTTTGGTAATAAAAAAGGCTATTTCTGTATTTTTACATTTATTTATTTATACATATATTTATTTATTCTTTTATTTCTACATTTATTTATTTCCACATTTATTTATTTCCATATTTATTTATTTATTTCTACATTTATTTATTTCTGAGTCAGTGTCACACAGAAATGTAAATGTGCTAATTAGGTGGGCAGGCCTACGTCAGTCGACGTGACTATCTTCATTTTCTAAACTGAACTAAATCTTTGAGTAATCTCTCGAAACGAAACTGAAGATAGTCGGTAGGTTCGCTGTTATCGAAACTGTCCGCTAATGCTCTTAAATCAGCAGCAATAGCCCGCACAAAACTATC
>NW_024676681.1:0-328 GCF_008729295.1 Plectropomus leopardus | reverse complement strand
TCTGTAGAGCGTCACAACCAGAGCGTGACAACATGCCAGAGGTCCTCCCCGTCTCAGGACCGCTCTGACTCCGCCTCCTCCGTCATGACAAATATCAGTGAGGATGAAAACGCTGAAGCTTTATTTCGGGGAAAGGTCGTGGCGTTTTTAGAAGAAAAACAACGCTGACTGTTGGTATAAAAGTCCGTCTTCTAGAAATGACATTTTTAAATCAAAGCGGCTGATTTCAGTTCACTGTGGAGACGAAACGTCATCGCTAATGTTCACGGTGGTTCTGCACTGTTATGGTCATAATTATTTAAATCAGTCCGAAGATCACGATTATTTA
>NW_024676680.1:0-284 GCF_008729295.1 Plectropomus leopardus | reverse complement strand
AAGGCAACTTCCTTTAGTGAAAATAACACTGTATTATTCTTATTTAAAGATTTATACTAGTTTAATTTTACCACACACCATGCGTATTAATTTTACCCTCCTTGATTGTTTCAGCACATGCAATAGATATGAAAGCTAACAGTATCTGTAATGGTGATGTGTCTTGTATGTTGTCAGCAGGTTTTCAGTCATTCTCGGGGTTTGTTTTGTGGAAGAAAAGTGTTTGTCGTTCGATGATTTCTATTGGTGTTCAACCGCAACGCTGCATGCGGTGCAGATCTGTT
>NW_024676679.1:0-287 GCF_008729295.1 Plectropomus leopardus | reverse complement strand
TCAGATGAAATTTCTCTAATGTTTCATTTCTTTTGCACTTTTGTTTTGCTTTTCAATAAAGTGTCATTTCATTTCAAATGTGTGTTTTTTTGTGATTCAGCATTTATGTTGACAATAATTTGAATAGAGTCGCTGCGTTTAGTTGTTTATTGCCCTTTGGACTGTAAACTTTGTGATCTTTGGTTTATTGATACAAAGGAAACTTAACTTGCTGGATATTGGATGACTCACATCTGAAATAAAAAAAAAAAAACAACCTTTAAATTTGCAACCTTAGAGACATTTTC
>NW_024676678.1:0-241 GCF_008729295.1 Plectropomus leopardus | reverse complement strand
TACTAAGGGTTTTTTCCTTAAGTCTAAATTCTTGCTTGTGTTGTACGTCGCTTTGGATAAAAGCGTCTGCTAAATGAAATTGAAAATCCATATATATATATGTCACAAAATCTGTGATTGATATGAGACAGCATCATCTGTCCATTTAACCCTTTGAAGCCTGAGCAAATTGGCTTGATTTCTTACAAAAACATAAGTTAAAAAATAATGAGCAATTTAAGAAGACATTACCCCCCCAAAA
>NW_024676677.1:0-357 GCF_008729295.1 Plectropomus leopardus | reverse complement strand
GCCAAAACGCGCATTAAAGTGCCCTCTTGGGAGCCAAAACGCGTGCTCAAGTGCCCTCTTGGACGCCAAAACGCGTGTTAAAGTGCCCTCTTGGACGCCAAAACGCGTGCTAAAGTGCCCTCTTGGGAGCCAAAACGCGTGCTCAAGTGCCCTCTTGGATGCCAAAACGCGTGCTAAAGTGCCCTCTTGGACGCCAAAACGCGTGCTAAAGTGCCCTCTTGGGAGCCAAAACTCGCTAAAGTGTCCTATTGGGTGGCAAAAGCACACACTAAATTGCCCTCTTGGATGGAAAAAACACTCAACTGCTCTCTTGGGTGGAAAAACAAACTAAACTGCTGCTGTTGGATGGACAATATT
>NW_024676676.1:0-235 GCF_008729295.1 Plectropomus leopardus | reverse complement strand
TCATCAGCGTCATCATCATCATCGTCATCAGCGTCATCATGATCATCGTCATCATCACCATCATCATCATAATCATCACCATCACCATCGTCATCATCACCATCATCATCATAATCATCACCATCACCATCGTCATCATCACCATCATCATCACCACCATCAGTCATCATCATCATCATCATCATTGTCATCACCATCATCATCATCATCGTCATCACCATCGTCACCACCATCA
>NW_024676675.1:0-300 GCF_008729295.1 Plectropomus leopardus | reverse complement strand
ACATAGAATTTTGTTTTCAAAACCTGTATAATAGTTCTTGATATGTTCAAGGACCTTTTTTTACATTCTGATTGTGATAAATGGTGATTTGTCAGGAAATTATTTTCGGTGATGTTTAAAGAGAACATGCCTTGTTTTCTTTTAAAAAAAAATAAAAAATGGCAAGTTTTCTGTAAAAAAAGATTTTTTTAAATCTGTGGTAAAATGAATACACAATACAGACATTTAAAGTTGGATGCCACTCCCTGAAGCTAAAAACACCCAGGTTCCTCCACAGTGCTTAAAAAGTAGTTTGACATG
>NW_024676674.1:0-1636 GCF_008729295.1 Plectropomus leopardus | reverse complement strand
TGATACTTGTGGGAAAATCAGTTTCTCTCCATCCTATTTTATTTTTCTTTAAGCTATTCACTGTGTTACAGAGTAAAGTTTTCACAAAGCTTTAAGCCACTACATATTGGAGAAACTTTGCTAAGAATATTCCTGGGACAAAAGTTTGGTCATTGCCCCATAAATACTTTATTTCTAATAAAATTATAGATGTTGCCTTAAGAATTACACCGGCAAAGCATTTTCTGGAGAAATTCAATGATAATATAGATATTAGGCTAATTGTTCCTTTTACTCAGCTCATCCAGGAACTGTTTTCCATCTTTTCTGTAATTGTTGGTACCCTGGAGAATAATGGAAAGATTTTCCACATTTATTATTGAAACTGAATACAAAAAGACATTACTTTATGAGCATGCTTTATTCGTGTATTTTGCCCAAAACAGGAAATTGGAGGGAAGGGCATTTATCACACATCTATTGATTATTCTGGTCACAAAATTTTAGAAATGACATAAACATCATTAAATTGTGCACCAATTAAAAGGCCATAAAATTGTGCTGGCATGTGTCATCTGTTAAGTGTGTGTGATCATTTCAGTAACTGAAATGTGATTAAAGTTATTGAGGAGGAACTGATGTCTTAGAATAATCCCTGGATTTTGGACTGGATAAGAAGACACTACTTTTGTGCACTCTGTGTATCTGCCGTGACTCTGAAATAGGCTGTACTTTTATAATGTGCCTTCAATGTACCTTTAGTTCCGTTTTTAGTTTTTATTTCTTTCTGTCTGTCTTTGATCATTTATTTAACCAAAATCCACTGACGTATATTTTTAAATTTTGCACAATGATTCTTGTTATTGTCAAAATAGTAGTAACCTGCAATCCGCTCAATAGAGTTAAATAAAACAATCAAGGCGAGGCTACTTCCGCGTACGCCATCAGATAAACGTCATCCCAAAGACACTTACCTTGCCATGCAAGGTGAAGAGACACTCAAACCACCGAAAGAGTCTCTAAGATAGAGACAAACTTGGGTAAGTTCAAGCTCAATATATTTTGAACTCGTCAAATTGATTTTCAATCACAGGTTTCAGATAACTTTAAACTAAAAAAAAGCTGTAAACTGTATCAGCTAAAGATGACACAGCAGAATGCTTTGTCATCTTTAACAGAATGATCTAGAATAAGTATGTAGGCCGACACTTTTTATGGTGTTGAAGGAGACTGTAGTCTGATATGAAAATTAAACATTAAAACAGGGTAACAACAGTAAAGCATCTACTGGATATTGTAATCAAAATCAGAGTAATATGTTTATATGTTAAATTAAAATTTAATTAATTTAAAAGGGACCGTGTGTTGAATAATGTCACTATTTGGTGTACCATACCAAACTGTATAGCTGTAAAATAATTTGAATCTGTTATCCCGTGGCAGGTCAAAACAGAGAAATGACCTTAGAACAAAAAGTTTTAACTGTGGTACTGATGGCTTGGAAATGAGTTTTTGCTAGTAATAGAAAGGTGCCGGTTTTCATTTCAATTTAAAGTTGTATAAAATCAACTTTTTCTGTTTTGTTATTCTTTTAAGGACTAGTAATTTTATTTGTTTTGATTATTTTACACCTTACTCGTCTTTATAATGGTAAGCA
>NW_024676673.1:0-237 GCF_008729295.1 Plectropomus leopardus | reverse complement strand
ATTGGTTCTGTTATTAAGAATAATAACTTAGGGGTAGTTTTGTGTTTGCGACGTTAGACCTACAGACCAAATCCAATAAACAAAACTCTTAATTTAAGGGTCAGCTTTGTGTTAGAGAAAGTTACAAACCAAATCTAATGCAAAAAGCTGTTAATTTAAGTGCCAGTTTCAAGTTAGGGACCTACAGAACAAATGCAATGCAAAAACTGCTGATTCAAGGGCCAGCTTAATGTTAGC
>NW_024676672.1:0-247 GCF_008729295.1 Plectropomus leopardus | reverse complement strand
TTCTGTAAAATCGTTTTTTCATATATATACAGATTTCGAAAGGTTGAATGGTGACTTTGGTATTTTTCAACCATGTTTTGTGTCTAAGTGAATAAGGGAAACAACAGTTGAAATTGGTCCAGTATCGAGCAAGACCGCTTTTTGGGGGGCTGTTTCAGGTTAAACAAAAGTTATTTTAAAAGTTATTTTACCCCTTAAGAAAAAAAAATCTCTCTCTGTAGGGATCTTTTCCATAAAGTTACCAGAT
>NW_024676671.1:0-226 GCF_008729295.1 Plectropomus leopardus | reverse complement strand
ATATTTCAGCTCCATGATGTCGCTCTCTAATGTTCATATTAACACGAATGTCTCTTCTTTTTTTTTCCTTTATAGGAACATTAGCAGATTTTCTCTGTGGATCGCTGGTTCACACGTTCATGTTCCTCAGAGGATGAATCCTTCTGACTTTGGTAAGTTTGTATCCAGCACCATCATCAGCTCACATTTTTAAATTGTCCATCACGCTGATTTATGATGTACAGGC
>NW_024676670.1:0-213 GCF_008729295.1 Plectropomus leopardus | reverse complement strand
CAGACAGGTGAGCTGCAGGCTCTCAGGTGAGCTCTGATGTCATCAGCCACATATGTTTCTCAAATCAGATCCTGAAGACAGACTGTCTACACTGTAATCTGACACTAATCAGATTTACTGGACATAATGTTGAAGAAAATGGAAAGGTACGGTGTATGAGGTGTGATGCTAGATTGGCTAAAAAGCTATGTGGGGAACAGACAACAGTTTGTA
>NW_024676669.1:0-243 GCF_008729295.1 Plectropomus leopardus | reverse complement strand
CACCACCTCTGCTATAATCCACACCAATACTGGTACGATGACCGACCAGAGAGGCAGCGGGTGGACCCCTGACCGGGAGGAAAATGGGACGACAGACAGCGTCCCGGAGCTTATTCCCATTTCTCCTCCTCCTCCTCCCTCCCCTCTCCCTCAAAGAGCTCCTCGCTCGGAATTTTTTCCGATTTTTAACTCCTCCACAACACGGGCCCAGAACCAGCAGCCCGAGAGGGACCTACAACAGGC
>NW_024676668.1:0-602 GCF_008729295.1 Plectropomus leopardus | reverse complement strand
AAGTGACGACGCTCCAGCTCCTCAGTCAGTCTTTCAATAAGGAAAAATATATTTGAAAATGGTTAATGATTACATTTAATAACATTAACAGACATTACATTATATAATGTAATGTCTGCCCTATCAACTTACGATGGTACTTTCTCGACAGAGAGCTCTGGAACGCCTCTGCTGCTCTGAGAAACTCTCTGCGGTGTACCAGGGGCAAGAAACTCTCTGCGGTATACCAGGGCCGAGACACTCTTTGAGTTATACCAGGGGCACAAAACCCTACTGTGTGCAAAACTCTGTGCGGTGTACCAGGGGCATGAAACTCTCTGCGGTGTACCACGGTTATGAGACGGTGTCTCAGGGACAGAGACAAAGAAAGTCAGTAAAATGGCCAAAAACAGCATAATATTGCACGTTGACAGGGTTGTTAACTCCGCAGATGCACTGCTCCATAATGACATACCCATAGACTGTTAGCTGAACACCATGCAATCTGCATTTCTCAGCTCCGGGTCCTTAGGGCTCGTACCTGCACAATGTCAGGGAGGCAGTCTCGATTAAGCTGTGGCACCCCCGCCGCCTCTCTGTGATCACATCGACCGACTGGTATT
>NW_024676667.1:0-325 GCF_008729295.1 Plectropomus leopardus | reverse complement strand
TGTGTAGTATGTATTGTGTAGTATGTAGTGTGTACTGTGTAGTATATAGTGTGTACTGTGTAGTATGGAGTGTACTGTGTAGTATGGAGTGTACTGTGTAGTATGGAGTGTGTGCTGTGTAGTATGTAGTGTACTGTGTAGTATGTAGTGTGTACTGTGTAGTATGGAGTGTGTACTGTGTAGTGTACACTGTGTAGTGTGTACTGTGTAGTATGTAGTGTACTGTGTAGTATATAGTGTGTACTGTGTAGTATGGAGTGTACTGTGTAGTATGGAGTGTGTACTGTGTAGTGTACACTGTGTAGTATGTAGTGTGTACTGTGTA
>NW_024676666.1:0-201 GCF_008729295.1 Plectropomus leopardus | reverse complement strand
TCCAAAGGGTTAGGGTTAGGGTGGGCGGAGCCTCCTGAAGCTCTTTCCTTCTCTTACTCTTGTTACTGTTGCTGAGTCATGATAAGTCTTGGTTATGGTGGGTTAGACCCACTCAAAGCGTTTTTCTTCTGTTTCTTCTGTAACTGTTACTCAATAGTTACAACTTATCTAACAAAAACAAAAAGAAAAGCATTAGCAAAT
>NW_024676665.1:0-302 GCF_008729295.1 Plectropomus leopardus | reverse complement strand
CAGAGTGGGCTTCACAGAGGCCCAGCTGATCATCACGTTTTGATCCTGGTCTGCCTATGAAATATTATATTACCGCGTGACAACAACAAGCACCCTAAACACATGAAATCCAGCACTAAAGTGCAGATATTCATTCATCGTTAACACACAATCAGCCTCAGAAGTAGGCCTCACAACACATCGTGCAGCCGAAAAACAAACAAACAAACAAACAAACAAACACACACACGCACACACGCAGCCAGCGCGCTATAAGCAAAATCACACTTACTGGCAGTTTTTTGGCCTCCTGCTCCTCTTTC
>NW_024676664.1:0-250 GCF_008729295.1 Plectropomus leopardus | reverse complement strand
ATAACATTCTACACTTACATCAACATTCTAGAGCTGTAACATTATGAAGATACATCATAACATTCTACAATTGTAACATTCTACACTTACATAATAACATTCTATTATTTTTACCTTGCACAGATACATCATAACATTCTAGAACTGTAACATTCTACAGTTTCATCATAAAAATGTAGAACTGTAACATTCTACACTTACACCATAACATTTTATTACTTTAACATTCTACAGTTACAGCAACATTCTA
>NW_024676663.1:0-1402 GCF_008729295.1 Plectropomus leopardus | reverse complement strand
GCATTCACAAACACTCACAGGAAGCAACATCAGGTGCAATTTTGGGAGTTAATATCTTGCACAAGCATACTTCCACATGTTGGCCAGAGGAGCTGGGGACACAACCACTGCTTTTCTGATTAGAGAACATACCCTAACCTCTAATCCACAGTTAAACAGAAACCCATCCAAAATCTTACAATTTTGGTGATTAAAAAATGCATATAGCAATTGAAGACAAACTCGGAAACATTATACATATGCTTTTAATTTTTCATTGCAAGTTTTAAATTGAATGTACTGGCTGCTAATAGTTGAACAGTATTTTATAAAAACATTGTAGAAAAATTCACCATTGTAGAAAACATCACAGTACTTGAGTGTTGTTTACATACATTTGGGCAGAAGTGCTAAAGCCAAAGGAAACCAGAGTGCAGTGCAGCATTGCTTTCTTTGCTTGCGACAGGCAGTTTTCAAATATCTTAGACAGCTGTTAACATCTTCTAATTTCAGTGACATCTGCATTTCTTTGGGGTCATTCAAGCAGTAATTTCAGAAATCCAGTTTCTTCTCAATGCAAGTGTGGTCATATCTTAAGTCTACCTAGTCTGATATGCAATCCCAGCTTTTTGCATTTAGGTGTGTTTGTAGCAAGTGGACAGTCTGGAGAGGACTGTTTTCCTGCAGTTTTCACAAAAGCTGTCTTGGACATTATTTAGTGCGAAATAATTATGTCTAGAAAATTTCCAATAAGTAAAATCACACACACCAGTTTTCTTCCACACAAACACACACACACACTGCAGCAACTTAAATATACACTATTGGACCTGTAATTACCACAGCTGCTGGCACCAGATTTGAAGTCCAACTGAACCTCATTCGGAATTTACGTATACTCATTTCAAGTACAAGGCCTCAAAAGAGTCCTGTATAGTAATTTTTTTGTCACTACCTCCCACAATCAGGGGTGGGTAATTTGAACACCTGCTGCCTTCCTTGGATGTGGTAGCTGTTTCTCAAGCTCCCTCTCCAGAATCAAATCCTAATTCCCCATTACCCATGGACTCCATGGTAGGCACAGAAGTACCATCAAAAGTTAATAGGGCAGATATTTGAATGAGACATCGCCACCACAAGGGCCAGCAATCAGCTCGAGGTTATCTAGAGTCACCAAAGCAGCAAGGGCACCTCAAGGGGCAACTTTGCATGGGTTTTGGGTCTGATAAATGCACACATCCTCAGAGGTCAGCTCTTTTTTACATGTATTAGCTCTAGAATTGCCAGTTATCCAGGTAAAGTTGGAGCAATCAAATGAACCATAACTGATTTAATGAGTCATTCACAGTTTCTCTGTACTGACCATGTTTACTTAGACTTGCATGGCTTAATTTTTGAGACAAGCATATGCTACTGGCAGGAT
>NW_024676662.1:0-243 GCF_008729295.1 Plectropomus leopardus | reverse complement strand
TGAAAAGGAAGCTTTCGCACCATGGATCGCGCTTTTGAGGCGCAGAGGAGAGGAGGAGGGGGGAGTCCCACAGCATAAAGGAGAGGAAGAGAGAGAGAGACAGAGAGAGGGGAATTACAATGAACAGACACACACAGACACACAGACACACACACACACACACAAACACACACACGCACAGACAGAGAGAGAGAGGGAGAGTTGTGCTCGGGTGCTCACGCCAAAACAAAAGAGCTGACGGAT
>NW_024676661.1:0-359 GCF_008729295.1 Plectropomus leopardus | reverse complement strand
TGGTGTTTTTGGTTGTTTTAACAAAATTCTTTGCCATGGCGTGTCTCTGCAGACTATTTTAGGCAGTTTTGAGGTGTTTTAAGCTGTTTTTGGGACATGTCATATTTTGACATTTTTGCCTTACTATAGCCTTGCCTTTTTGGTCAATTTTTCAACATGCATTTTTATGGTGTTTTTGGTTGTTTTAACAAAATTCTTTGCCATGGCGTGTCTCTGCAGACTATTTTAGGCAGTTTTGAGGTGTTTTAAGCTGTTTTTGGGACATGTCATATTTTGACATTTTTTGCCTTACTATAGTCTTGCCTTTTCGGTCATTTTTTTCAACATGCAGTATTGTGGTGTTTTTGGCTTTTTCCCGA
>NW_024676660.1:0-318 GCF_008729295.1 Plectropomus leopardus | reverse complement strand
TGTTTTTGCAAAATATTATGCTATGACATGTTTCAGCAGGCTATTTTAATCAGTTTTCACCACTTTTCAGCCATTTTTGGGACATGCCATATTTTGACATTTTTGCCATACTATAGCCTTGGATGTTCGGCCATTTTTTCCAGATGCCATATTTGAGTGTTTTGGGCTGTTTTTGCAAAATATTATGCTATGGCTTGTCTCGGCAGGCTGTTTTATGCAGTTTTCACCACTTTTCAGCCTTTTTTGGGACATGCCATATTTTGACATTTTTGCCATACTATAGCCTTGGATTTTCGGTCATTTTTTTCCACATGCCAT
>NW_024676659.1:0-415 GCF_008729295.1 Plectropomus leopardus | reverse complement strand
CACACGACAACGGTTAGCACACACACACACACACACACACACACACAGATTAACAAATCCACTCTTTCCTGTAGCTAAACGTAAACATGTTTACAGGAGTTTTAACTAGGAAACTAAAAGCTTGATAAGTTGATTTATTGGAAGTCATTGAATTATTACAGCTGACCTGAGCTTCACTGCAGTTTGTGTTCCTAATGTGTGTGTGTTGACGTGTGTGTGTGTGTTAATGTGTGTTTTCATGTGTGTGTGCAGAGTGGGGCAGTACAAAGACCGGAGAGCAGGAGGATTTAATAATGACGGCTCTGAACTGCGTTCTCAAAGTACCTCAGTATCTTCCACAAGAGCAGAGGTTCGACATCCGGGTACTGGTGAGTCACACACACACACACACACACACACACACACACACACACAC
>NW_024676658.1:0-209 GCF_008729295.1 Plectropomus leopardus | reverse complement strand
GTTTTTGTGACATTCTATGTTATGGCGTATCTTGGCACGCTATTTTATGCTGTTTAGAGTAGTTTTCAGCTTTTTTTAGGTCATGTCATATTTTGACTTTAGCTTTACTATAGCCTTGCTTTTTGGGTAATTTTTTTCGATATGCATTATTGTGGTGTTTTGGGCCGTTTTTACAACATTCTATGCCATGGCATGTCTAGGCACGCTAT
>NW_024676657.1:0-209 GCF_008729295.1 Plectropomus leopardus | reverse complement strand
GTTTGTTTTGGGCCAGAAATGGCTCTTTTGATAGTAAAGGTTGCCGACCCCCGGGCTAGATGTGGTTCATTTTGCTGTTCAGTTTCCCAATATCTGTGTCTCATTTTAAACAAAATCAGCTTAATTCATATTCATTACTTAACCTCCGTTCACTTCAGAGTATATTCTTATAAAGTACTATTTTGGTGGTGCTTGTTCAATAATATTTT
>NW_024676656.1:0-231 GCF_008729295.1 Plectropomus leopardus | reverse complement strand
ATTGGGCAATTGTATAAGCAGGTGAGGAGTGTTTTTGCGTCTACAAGGCTCCAGACCCTCACTTTATAGTCACTTTTTCTGACCATGGGGCACCAGTGGAACTTGCAAATATTATAAATATTTGAACTGGAGAGCTGTTAGTTTGTTTCCCGCTCACAGTGAATAAATCCTCACAGTTAACGGTACAGCAGTGACGGTTTAACTTTTTGCCAACAGCTAACTGTTGACCTG
>NW_024676655.1:0-286 GCF_008729295.1 Plectropomus leopardus | reverse complement strand
CAAACTTTGTTCAGAAAACTTAACCTGCATAAATGAGCCTCAAGGGCGTAAGAGGACTCTAAAAACAAGGGTTACTGGCGCCATCTGCTGACCAAGTTCACCAACATTTGAAGTGCATTTATTTCAGACACACATCATTTAAAAAAAATCGAATTTCTTTTCCATTAGATAGATCTAAATGGCAAAAAAGGCCTTACCAGAAGCAGCAGCATTGGGAGTGTCCGCTGGAGCCTCAGATGGATTACTGAATGGGCCTACGGGGTACAGGCCCAAGGGCCCAAAGTAT
>NW_024676654.1:0-322 GCF_008729295.1 Plectropomus leopardus | reverse complement strand
CTGAAACGACTGGTCGATCCATGAATTAGTCACCTAAATTAATAACTTGTGTCATTTGTCGTAAACTGAGAGAATAGGCGGGACACAAAGGAGAACAAAAAATACTTTAAAAATAAATAAATAAATACAATATAATAATGTATACTAAAAGCAACAATGAAGTATATATACAATTGTATATAGAAACTGTGAACAAATACAAATATTTTAAAGGAATAGATATTGAATGGTAATAAAACACTGTGGATTTTAATGTGTAAATATATTTTTCATACTTTGTAAGTAAGAGCGTGTTTTAGTGTTACGCTCTTATTGACAATAT
>NW_024676653.1:0-230 GCF_008729295.1 Plectropomus leopardus | reverse complement strand
CTAAAACGTCAATATTTTGAGCGTTTGAGGCCAAAGTTTAGTATGGAGAAAAACGCCATACTAAACTTTGGCCTCAAACGCTCAAAATATTGACGTTTTAGACCATTTTTTCAACAGATTACACTATAAACAGCTCGAACATGCTGTTCTATGACTTTTTTCAGTATTTGGAGAGATTACTTTTTGACCATTTTTTCCTGAGCTATAGTATGACGTTTTTCTCCATACGA
>NW_024676652.1:0-1300 GCF_008729295.1 Plectropomus leopardus | reverse complement strand
AAAAACCCAAGTAATTCCACCATACTACTTGGCTCCTGGATCAAAAAAGGAAACAATTATGGCCTAAAATCACTCCAATGGGAATACTTATCCATGAAGTGTGACGATTTGTTTGCGTTTAAGCTGGAGCACAACTTTTCATCTGCTTGTTTCTCCGTCCGTCTGACTGGCTGCCCTTCCCTCAGACATGCTGGCCCGCCTGAGTCTCACTCAGTCTGTCAGTCTGCCATTACATTATGCTAATTGTTGGCCTGTTTTGTGCATATGTGTGCACAGTTCACACGGTCTAGGTGATATGGCTCCCGTATGAGTGTGAAACCTTCAAACTTATCCAATACTGTCACCAAACAGAATCGCTCTAGGGAGGATTTCTGAAAGCTCAATGTCAATTTCCTCCCTTCCCTCTGTCGCTACCTATCGACATTTAATTTAATACTGCAGGACAGCGCCGAAATCCCAGAGAAGGTAGGAAAAATGAAAGACTACAGCACAGATAAGGCTCAACAATTTGTGCTGGAAACTGTTCATGTATTAAATGTGGCACTGGGATCAAACATTACGGCAGCTAACAATGTTATTGTTTTCAGTGATTACTTGACACATGCAAACAATTAATTTACAGAGAAAGTGTAATAGCTTGAAGATAGGACTGGCAATATGGACAAAAGTTAAATATCACAACTAGGGATGCACGATAATTATCGTCCTGATAATGAAACATTTTTCATTCAAACATTTTTGGCCGATAAATAGAACCGATAATAATAAGCATAAATTGCTTTGATTTTGCCCGTTTTGCCCATGGTTTCGCTCTGCCAGTACTACACACACTGCATTATGCTGTGCGTGACATCACACTGCTGCACCTGCTAGATAAGCCCAAAACACGTCATCGCAGTCAGCAGCAGGGTTTCCCCATTGTTTCTTTTTTTTTTTTTTTTTACTCTTTAACTAACCAGACTGGCGGCAGGTGATAGTTTGGTGGATCAGCTTTTGTCCTGTACAGTAAAAAGTGTCAAAAAAACTAGTAGCGCTCAAGACAGTCTGGTGTTGCAGCACAGAAGCAGCTTAGGAGCAGCAGGGCTGTGCACTCCAAAACCAAAATGCAGCAGACTCTCAGCTGAGTTTCTGATTAGACTACGTGACTGTTTTTATACAAACATTCACCTGCTAGAGCGGCGGATAGCCTTCTGAGATTTACTCACCAAACGGAAAATCGACCTGCATTTGGCACTTTTCGGGTGTTAATTTCATACCCTTGTGGGTATTTCAACAGCAGCATAACCACTGATGCTTCCCA
>NW_024676651.1:0-728 GCF_008729295.1 Plectropomus leopardus | reverse complement strand
TATTTTTAATTATCATAGCCTGGGGTATGCCAGTGATCAGCAGCAACACTGGTTGTGACAGTGCACCTGGTGGAAATAGCATGTAGGTTTGGGAGTGTCTGCATTGTTTCTTTCGGCCTCAGACTTGGACGGGGGTCTTCGTGAAATCTAGAGCCTTTGTGATGAGTCTTAATGGGCGCCAGGAGACAAAGCCCTGATCTGCAGAGAAGTTGATGTGGGGAATGAGAAGGTTTTTGGCGTCATGTTCAGCGCTGCACTGAAGTGTTTGTTATAATTATCAAAGTGTTTCTTCTCCGTCAGCCGTGCTGTGTGCTAAATAAAAGGGAGTCGAGCGTGACAGAAACCAGACACCAAAGATGAGACACTGTTTCAAACCACGTCTCACTTTTTAAATTTTCATTACGCACAGCGTAGTCTGTCTCCATCGTCATGCCCCCTGGAGACTCTCTGCCGCCACCAACTTCCAAAATTCATTATTAAATGTTTTTTAAACTGTATTAGCCATCTGAAACACACTGTAAAATCTGACAAGTTGATTTTACTGAAAATATTCTTGGAAACCGATTACCTTTAAAAAGGAAAGTAAATATAACTATAAATCTTAATTTAACTTAACCTTATATCTAAGTGTTAAGTTTACTTGGAATTTAGCTGTAATTACTTAATTTTGTGAAGTTGTTGCAACTTAAAAACAATAATTGAAATGACCTTGTTCTTTCTAAGTTTTT
>NW_024676650.1:0-282 GCF_008729295.1 Plectropomus leopardus | reverse complement strand
TTGAGAAGGTTTTAATTTTCTTTTTACATTTTTAGTAGCTCATCCAAGTTTTTAACTTGACCAAAAAAGTTGCATTTATGTTACCATAAACATGTGGACAAAATTGGTCCTATATGTAAGTATTTCATGTGGGTTCTTTTTTTGTTGTTAAATTTTTGTTATTGTGAAATTGGTCTTAAATTTGATTCCAAGTGGCATTAAAAAGTCTTAAGAGTTAACTTGTCTTTAGCTGTATGGACCCTGATCTCTATGAGAGACTTCAGAAAATGTCTGACTGTTTTA
>NW_024676649.1:0-392 GCF_008729295.1 Plectropomus leopardus | reverse complement strand
TAATCACAGTGTAGACATGCCCATATTTACAGTAGTCCTCTTACAGATTGTTCCAAATCACTAAAAGGGGAACTGCCACATCCCATAAAATTACCATAGTGTATATGCAGGGAGCTGATGGATTATTGATCAGTACCACTGACTCAGTGATTACTTAGCCAGGTGCTGAGTCATTTCCTGATTGCTTTTTAGTTCTGGAACAAAATATCAGCTAAGGGTATTTTGCAAAGTAAAGTTGTTGCTTGTTTTGTTGTTGTTTTTATGTATGTATTTTTGAAAACATTTTTTTTAAACTTTAAATTGATATTTTTCATGATTTTAAAAAATGGTTGTGACTTTTACCCAAAAAAAAAAAAAAAAAAAACAAAAACAAAAAAACAAGGATATTGGAT
>NW_024676648.1:0-224 GCF_008729295.1 Plectropomus leopardus | reverse complement strand
AATTAGGTTACGGTACACATTTTATTTAATTGTATTTATTATTTTATTTTAGCACTTTTTTTTAGGTCATTTCCTGTTTATTATTTTACTTTTTATTTCTTTTTTCTTCAGATAATTTTCTTGTGAATTACGGTCATGTCTTTTTAAGTGGCTCTTTGCCTTCTTTCCATGTTTTTAAAAGAAATAAAGCCAAGTTGCTGAGGTTTGAAACTGCAGAGAGTTTC
>NW_024676647.1:0-251 GCF_008729295.1 Plectropomus leopardus | reverse complement strand
TTTTTTTCAGTGTTTATTATTTCAACACAATAAAGAAGTTTTCATCATATCAGTTGGTCTCATGTATGTTCTTATAAAAACAAGCAAAAAAACAGATCTTGTTTTATTGGTTCTGTTCCAGCAAGACTGACCTCCACTGAGTCTCAGATTTTTATATTAAAGTGTCTATAAGGAGAAACAACACACTAAAACAATGCAATATTTAATATTTTTTTACATAAAAACAAGGAGACACATCAGATATACATTAA
>NW_024676646.1:0-244 GCF_008729295.1 Plectropomus leopardus | reverse complement strand
CTGAATAGAAAAGAGACCAAGAAAGGACAAAATGAATGAGATGATTGAAGTTAAGCATGATGATTTGAAAGTATTTCAGCAATTTATATGTTTAAGAATATAAATACATCTGTAAAAACTTACTTGCTCTCCACAGGCAAAGACAAGCCAGACATAAAGCAAACTCCAGAGATGTCATCTTGATCAAAATGTCTTGATGAGTGTTAAGAACCTCAATTCGTTTTCTGCTTTTGAAGAGGGGGAC
>NW_024676645.1:0-325 GCF_008729295.1 Plectropomus leopardus | reverse complement strand
TTGCTTGGAATTCGACGTCTAGCAGCTGGGAAACATCCTTCTTGTTGGGTCTGGTCTTGGTTTTGTATATCTCCTGAAGAGTTTTATAATGTCTTGCCTGGTTCTTTTGGCTCTCAGTAGTTTCGGATACTGGAAAACATGAACCCCACCAATTAACACTTCAAACGTAGCCTGAAATTACATTGTTTCCGTTTGGGACATATAGATGTGTAATCCAAAACAATAAGTGTTGAAAACTGCATGATGACAAAGTTGAATTACTTAATTAAAGAGATGGGGTTGTCCCTTGTTTAGAGTAGTTGTAAAAGCTGCATTCACACTGAAG
>NW_024676644.1:0-209 GCF_008729295.1 Plectropomus leopardus | reverse complement strand
ATGTTTTAGCAGCAATACCGTCGGGACAGCATCGGCAGCTGTAGTCAGTGAACGAGTGGGGTCACTAATTAGCTCAAGGGCACCTCGGCAGTGCCCAGGAGGTGAACTGGTACCTCACTGGTTACACTGCGACTAAAATGCAGCCCACCTGCTGCCAAAACCCAGCACAGATCTGAAGTCCAAGGGGCCGTTTACATGGAAACGGTTCT
>NW_024676643.1:0-202 GCF_008729295.1 Plectropomus leopardus | reverse complement strand
CTAGGGCAAAAACTGTGCTATAAAACCAATTATTAAATAAATAACAAGACAAAGCAACAAAGAGCATAACGGGTATATCGAGAACAATGGGTTAGCTGTTGTTAATTTACCTTACAAATCATTCCCATAACATAATGACCCATACAAATAAAATGCGATTAGATAAATCTAATTATTACAGGTAAACAGAGAAACTAAACAA
>NW_024676642.1:0-213 GCF_008729295.1 Plectropomus leopardus | reverse complement strand
ACTGTAAAGGCTATAAGATGTTGTTTCCCGCCATTTTTGGGGAATGTCAAAATTTGACTTTTTTCGCCATACTATAGTATGCGATTTTTGGCCATTTTTCAACATGCTAAATTATGACTTTTTGGCCTTTTCTCTTACTTACTTACTTACTTACTATGTATGCTATGAAGCGACTCTAAAGGCTATAAGATGCCCTTTTCAGACATTTTTGGG
>NW_024676641.1:0-1009 GCF_008729295.1 Plectropomus leopardus | reverse complement strand
AAATGGTTAATGATTACATTTAATAACATTAACAGACATTACATTATATAATGTAATGTCTGCCCTATCAACTTTCGATGGTACTTTCTCGACAGAGAGCTCTGGAACGCCTCTGCTACGCTGAGAAACTCTCTGCGGCGTAAGACTCTTTGAGTTGTACCAGGGGCAATAAACTCCCTTCGGTATACCAGGGGTACGACAGTCTATGCGGTGTACCAGGGGCAGGAAACTTTCTGCGGTGGAAGACATTCTTTGAGTTGTACCAGAGGCACAAAACTCTACGGTGTACAAAAACTCTGCAGTATACCAGAGGCATGAAACTCTCTGCGGTGTACCACGGATACGAGACGGTGTCTCAGGGACAGAGACAAAGAAAGTCAGTATAATGGCCAAAAACAGCACAATATTGCACGTTGACAGGGTTGTTAACTCCGCAGATGCACTGCTCCATGATGACATACCCATAGACTGTTAGCTGAACACCATGCAATCTGCATTTCTCAGCTCCGGGTCTTTAGGGCTCGTACCTGCACAATGTCAGGAAGGCGGTCTGGGTTAGGCTGTGGCACCATCACCACCGCCACCTCTCTGTGGTCACACAGACTGACTGGCATATGTGACCTGTCTTTGGAGGGCCCCCGCCGGCCGGCCTAGTGCCGGAGTTTGGGCGGGTGGTTACTTCGGCCAGCAGGTTCACCTCTATGGCTGGCAGGGTTAAGCTTGTGTGGATATAATACCCCCCTCTACACTCCTGCCATGCAGGTCCCATTTGTCCTATGCCTGTCTCCACTGCCTGTGTGATGGAGATCTGGGAAGCATGAGTTCTCTCTTAGAAACTGACCACATCCAGCTGGTGTGCAATGAAACCAAAATGGCCAAGACTTGGCTGCTCTGGCTCCTCTGCCAGTTAGAGACAGGGTGGCCCCAGAGCACCCTTGCCTTGCCAGAGGGCTACCTGGTTCATCCTGCCAGTAGCATATGCTTGTCTCAAAAATTAAGCCATGCAAGT
>NW_024676640.1:0-253 GCF_008729295.1 Plectropomus leopardus | reverse complement strand
ACAGTGTGGCTACACATTTTGACAAATAAACACCTGTCTTAATCAGGGGCCTAGTCTGGTTGCCATGCGATTAATTTTTCCCACTGGAAATAACGTTGTTAGCTGCTTAGATTGAGCATACAAATAAAAATGTGTAAACTTCCTATACTAACCTAATTTTTAAGTAATATGTAATAATTTAATAAAAAATTGTGGTTTAAATTAAAAAAAAAAAAAAAAAAAGAAAAAGAAAAAAGATTGTATATATCTTTGC
>NW_024676639.1:0-227 GCF_008729295.1 Plectropomus leopardus | reverse complement strand
GTCCTCGGGTGAGTCTTCTGTCTGTTTCTTGTCCTCAGGAGAGTCCTCTGTCTGTTTCTTGTCCTCAGGTGAGTCTTCTGTCCGTTTCTTGTCCTCGGGTGAGTCTTCTGTCTGTTTCTTGTCCTCAGGAGAGTCCTCTGTCTGTTTCTTGTCCTCAGGTGAGTCTTCTGTCCGTTTCTTGTCCTCGGGTGAGTCTTCTGTCTGTTTCTTGTCCTCAGGAGAGTCCT
>NW_024676638.1:0-374 GCF_008729295.1 Plectropomus leopardus | reverse complement strand
GTGTTATTACTGATACGATGTTACAATTATAAGATGAAGAACAGAGAATCAAAAAAACAAAAAAACAAGCACAACGCCAGCACACAATGATTTCACTTACTTAATATGAGCACAAATGAACAGAAATGGACGTGTTTCAGCAAAAGAACCATCATCAGTCATTAACTTAATGAATAGTAACTTTACGCAAAGCCAGTGGGTGGAATATGCTGAGATTATGGGCTGTTTGCTAACTATAGTTAGTTTAGTTAGATAGTTTCTGAGACCAGTTTTGCATAAAAAAAATCACCATTTGGGGGGCCCAGTAGCTCATCTGGTAGAGCAGGTGCCCCATGTTCAAAGGTTGTGTCCTTTCCAGCTCATGGTCCTTTGCT
>NW_024676637.1:0-312 GCF_008729295.1 Plectropomus leopardus | reverse complement strand
CTCTTGGGCAGGAAACAGAGGAGGCTGGTACCCATACGCACACTGGAAGGGGGAGAGGCCAGTGGCAGAGCTCTGAAGGGTGTTGTGGGCAAATTCCACCCACAAGAGCTGCGAAGACCAGGAGGCGGGGTGAGATGAGGCCATGCAGCGAAGCGCCGTCTCCATCTCCTGGTTCATCCGTTCTGTCTGTCCATTGGATTGGGGATGGTACCCGGAGGACAGGCTGGCGGACGCCCCCAAAAGTCGGCAGAACTCCTTCCAGAAAGCTGAGGCGAACTGGGGCCCCCGATCGGAGACCACATCAGAAGGGAT
>NW_024676636.1:0-237 GCF_008729295.1 Plectropomus leopardus | reverse complement strand
TTTTTTTTTTTTACATTTTACTAATTTCTTGATAATTTTTGGGTCATCTGTTCTTTTATTCCTAATTGCATTTTTCTCATGTTTTTGAAAATAATCGATTTTCTCAGGTTACAAAGGGTTATTATGCAATAATTCTAGTTTGATTACAGCTTGGGTTGACCTGTTTGTGTAGTTTTGGTCTTGATTTTTCTTAGTTATGATAACATTGCATGCAACAAAATAATTACTGAGATCTGA
>NW_024676635.1:0-237 GCF_008729295.1 Plectropomus leopardus | reverse complement strand
ACACGTGGAAAAGTGGCACTTTTCGGACGATTTATCCCGGATTCACCACTGCAGACAATTGGAGAATTGCAGTCTGGGATATTGTCGGTACTGATGTTTTCTGATTATGTGAGAGGTTTACAGATCCAGTCTTAAATCTTCCAAACTGCTTGCAGACTTTTCAGGGCCACCCAAAATAATTCAAACAAGTTTTGATATTTAGGATTTAACCCTTTGAAACCTGAGCAAAACTGTCTT
>NW_024676634.1:0-232 GCF_008729295.1 Plectropomus leopardus | reverse complement strand
AGCAGGAGGAGGAGAGGAGAAGGAGGTGCAGTGTTTGAGGAGGAGAGGAGAAGGAGGTGCAGTGTTTGAGGAGGAGAGGAGAAGGAGGTGCATATTTGAGGAGGAGAGGAGAAGGAGGTGCATATTTGAGGAGGAGAGGAGAAGGAGGTGCAGTGTTTGAGGAGGAGAGGAGAAGGAGGTGCATATTTGAGGAGGAGAGGAGAAGGAGGTGCAGTGTTTGAGGAGGAGAGGA
>NW_024676633.1:0-245 GCF_008729295.1 Plectropomus leopardus | reverse complement strand
TCTTTAAGTTTCGTTTCTATTTGTGGTTGCTCTGCATCACTGTGGTTATTTGCATCTCTTTGGAGCTTTTTTGAGACATTTTTCGCCTTGTGTGGTTATCTTTTATCTCCTTTAGGCTGTTTTGTGTCCCTTTGACCCTCTTTTTTGTAATCATGTGACCAGTGTGCTGACGGGAGTAAAAAAGGAAGCCGTCCATGGTCGTCTGTATGGACGCAGGTTCGGTCGGTGGATGGCTCACAAAACAG
>NW_024676632.1:0-258 GCF_008729295.1 Plectropomus leopardus | reverse complement strand
CTTTTTGACAGCTGAAGGCTAAGGCTAAGTTTTTTTTAACCCTTAGGGCCCTCTTTAATATTACATAAACATTATTATTTTCTACTTCCATTATTTTTTTAACCAGCATCACTCCTAATCATAAATCAAATCAAATTCATCAAGTTGTTGTTTGTTTTTAGCTGCTGACAGTCTGGGATATGTCAGTGTGTGAGTGTAGCTGCTGACAGTCTGGGATATGTCAGTGTGTGAGTGTAGCTGCTGACAGTCTGGGATATG
>NW_024676631.1:0-375 GCF_008729295.1 Plectropomus leopardus | reverse complement strand
TTTCTCTTTTGTACTTATTTTCAGGTAACTTTTTTGTAACTCCTTTTTCTAATTCTTTTTTTCATTTTTCATCCGTGTCTTAAGTTGCTTGTTGCCTTTTGACAGTGTTTTTTTTAAAGACACTAAACCAATTATTTCAGGTTTCAAAGAGTTAAAGAGGGAAAAAAGCACTGAAAATTGTCCATAACTAATGAAAATAACTGTGTGGGAGACATAACCTCCCACACAGGTCAGTGAGTGGTTTCAGATGAATAAACTGCAGTGAAAGTGAACACGATCATGCTTCTTGGAAAAATGCTTTGAGAATAGAACATTTTTAACCAATTATAAGTACAAGACATGCTGAAAATCTGTGATATATATACACTTTTATTT
>NW_024676630.1:0-1003 GCF_008729295.1 Plectropomus leopardus | reverse complement strand
AGGAGATGTGTTCCAGACTCTCGGGGACCTTACAGCAAAGTCACTGCTCGCTTCAGTGTTTAGACTCAACCCCAGAACAACCATATGAGGAAAAAAGTGTCACTACTCAGATTGTTGGCAACAGTGAAGAGGACCCAAACACACAGGCAGGACTGGCTCAATTGCAGGCATTTCACTAAAGATCAATGGTAGGTTTACAGACTAACAGCTAGCAGCTTCAAGGCATCCTGAACAGGCAAAGAGAGCTGCTGAGGTGAAGGCAGGCTGGCAGATTAGAGACAAGCAGCAGGTCTGAAACACACATCATGTAAAACAACAAAATCAATTCATCTCAAAGGAATCGCCACTTTCCTTTGCCGGAGTGTAAGCTGCTCCACTAAGAGGCATTTTTGTTGGACAGTTATTAGACATACAGGCACAAATGTCTTTGATAAACGGTGAGGTTTTAGTGTTTTATTAGTAACTGAGCTACTTGATAACTGTTTAGGATGGTAGAAGTTCTTTGACTGAGCAAGCTAGCACGCTCAGTAGGCTATCACTACCGTTTTTACCACGTCCTAATCAAGTGTCTGAATGACTGTGTGTCTGTAAGCCAGCCTAAACCACAACAGTGGAACATTACGCCAGTGTCAAGAGTACCAGGACCCTAAAACTACTGATGATAATTATATTCCATTTAGTAAACCATTACAGTATGACAGAAAGCCAGCCTGAACCAAACCCGGACCACTAACAATGACTCTGTTCCATTCAAGTGTCTATGAAGGCATATCACTGTCAATAACTGCGTGTGGAATTATATCTCTGCTTGTGCACGCAAAAATGACATCTGCATGAACAGAATCAAGCTTGCAGGCGCACAAAAGAGATTTGCGCATTAAAGCCAGATCCGAGCACACAGAACCACACTTGTGTGCAGAATACTTCTGCTCGCTGGAGCAATACTGTAGCCTGAGAAGAGACAACCGTGTTTTAAGAGTGCAGAATCTGAACAACTTTCAAT
>NW_024676629.1:0-223 GCF_008729295.1 Plectropomus leopardus | reverse complement strand
GTGTGTGTGTGTGTGTGTGTGTGTGTGGATGTTGAGTAGCAGTATAGAGGGTTTGTAATATTAATTGCATAGCTTCTTATTTCAGTTTGAGTCTTGGGGGTGGGTGGGGGTGTTTTAATAATTAAATAGCTCCTGTACCCTGTTCAGTGGAGAGCATCTCTCTCTCTCTTTCTCTCTCTCTCTCACGCACACACACACACACACACACACACACACACACACA
>NW_024676628.1:0-679 GCF_008729295.1 Plectropomus leopardus | reverse complement strand
GTGTGTGTGTGTGTGTGTGTGAAGGGCCACTGCTGCTGACTTTTCGGAGTTGGTCCCAAAAACGGCACAAACAGGAAGACGAGGAGCAGCCTGCTTTTCTCCGTCAGCCCTTTTCGCTTCCTCTTTTCTGGCGGAGGCCTCCTCAGCGGGGGGGGGGGGGGGGGGGGGCAGCCGTTACTCTGTGTCTCCCCCGCCCCCCCCCTCCTCCTCCTCCTCCTGCTCCTCCCTGCTCCTCCCTGCTCCTCGGCAGCCTGCGGTTTTGTATCTTGGATAAAGTGGACGCATGTTTCCTCAGAGTTACAGTTTTCACTTTCTTACTGAATATCATCCACGCTGGCGCAAACTCTCGACAAATTTCATTTATTATTTCATTTAATATTTCTAATTGTTTTCTGTTGATATACTTTATGTTTGCTTATTGAACCGTTATTGTTTTCCTGTTTTTTCACTTTTTGATTTTTTTAATGATTATCCTCATTAAATCTGGAAGCTCGTAGTTTCCGAGTTGGGAAGTCATTCCTCTGACTCGGTTGCGTTGATGAGCTATGAGGTGATTAAGTGAAACAACACGAAGCTACAGAGAAGACGAGCTGTATTTATCATTTGTTATCATATCATATCATATTGTTATCATCTTTTTTCCTGTAAATTTTATTTTTAATGCAAATTTTTTGTAAAT
>NW_024676627.1:0-279 GCF_008729295.1 Plectropomus leopardus | reverse complement strand
TGTAAATACTGTATATATTGTTTGTTTATGTCGTCCTCTGTGCTTATTTCCTTCATCTTCATCCTGCACGTTTTTGTACTTTTTTATTTATTAATATAGTTTATTTTGCACAGTTATCTTGCTATTTTGCTATCCCTTTGCTGCTGCAATGTTGGAAATTTCCCCACTGTGGGACTAATAAAGGATTATCTTATCTTATCTTATCTTATTAGATGCATACTAACACTGTGAATAGTTGAAATGGTCTCTGTGATGTCCTTCCTGGAACAGTTCCCCTCT
>NW_024676626.1:0-242 GCF_008729295.1 Plectropomus leopardus | reverse complement strand
TATTTTATAATTATTATTATTAAAATTTTTTGTACTTTTTGCTTGTATTCTTTTTTTATTTTCTTTATTTTTCAGGTAATTTTCTTGTGACTTTTTAATAATTTCTTGCAAATTTTTGAGTCATTTCTTGTTAAGTTGCCCATTGCCTTTTACAAAATGTTAAATATGTAATAATGATAATCAATCTAGTTTTTTCAACAACAGAATCACTGGTTTGTGTCTTTAAATCTGTCCCACTCTGC
>NW_024676625.1:0-220 GCF_008729295.1 Plectropomus leopardus | reverse complement strand
TGGGATAAACAAACTCATAACAACATTGTTTTGTAACACAAGTTGCCGACTTAACGTCATAAATGCATAAACATTGGCGTGCAAAAGACAATGTTTGGTCAATGGTAAGAAACATTTATAATATTTGCATATTATATATCATTTTTTTAACACATGTGGAGCGTAATATGATATTAATGTTAACTGCTATCACTGTAGAGTGGCCTAGATTAAATACAAA
>NW_024676624.1:0-220 GCF_008729295.1 Plectropomus leopardus | reverse complement strand
ATTGATCACTGATCATCGGACACGGCTGCTCACTACTTCCTGTCTGTCTGTGTCTCTGTCCATCTGTCTGTCTCTCTCTGTCTGTGTCTCCGTCCATCTGTCTGTGTCTCTCCGTCTGTCCATCTGTCTGTCTCTCTGTCCATCTGTCTGTCTTTTTGTCTGTTTCTCCATCTCTCTGTCTGTCTGTCCGTCCATCCATCTGTCTGTCTCTTTTGTCCGT
>NW_024676623.1:0-275 GCF_008729295.1 Plectropomus leopardus | reverse complement strand
ACATAAGAGTTACAATTTAAAACGACCCCAACATATGCTGGGCATTAAGGTACATGTTGATATGTAGCCTTAACAGTTCTCACCTATATTCTTCTTCATCTTCACGCTGTACACATCCTCTGGCTTTTGGCAGCTGAACTCCAGCGAGAGTTTCTCTGCGTTGGTCAGTGTTTTCTCTGTGGGGCTGCAGTCACTGGTGGCACCATTACCAGAGCAAACTTCACACTCTGCCTCCGTAGGATCTCGGCTGAGGAGCACGGTGGTGCCTGAATCAA
>NW_024676622.1:0-357 GCF_008729295.1 Plectropomus leopardus | reverse complement strand
GTTGTTTGAAAGCTTTCTTTTGTCCGTTCACGCCCTCAAACATCTGTGAGAAGCTTTTGTCCCGTTACACTGACAGCGTTTTCTGACTGACGTTTTATTGTTCACCATGTGAGTTTTGTTAAATATGTCAGACATTGTTCTGTCCTGCAGTGTGTTAAAAAGCTGCTGTCACATTTTGACAAACCGCGTCTCTGTTGACAACACTTCTATCACACTATATATATAAACACTATAGATCTATTTGTTGCGGGCATCTGTTGTTCATCACTTGTTCATAGAAATCCTTCTTATTTCTGTTTTCTGTTATTGTTTGTGGAGCAGTCCTTTTACCCCTCGACACAGCTCCAACTACATAAA
>NW_024676621.1:0-249 GCF_008729295.1 Plectropomus leopardus | reverse complement strand
AAGTTAATCCAAAATGTGGCCACATCTTTTGTTAAAATCACTACCCTAATATCAGTGCACAAAGATTACACTCAGTTATCAGTTTATTAGGTACCCGAAACTAAATCTAATGCAGTGTAATAAAAAGTATTGCAGCTCTGTTATAAATCCTACCTAAACAAATGGTATATTTTAAAGTTTGGCTCAAATTGTTTTATGTTTGTTGTTTGTTTGTTTGTTTGTTTCACGGACATGTTGGAGGCTGTAGAC
>NW_024676620.1:0-382 GCF_008729295.1 Plectropomus leopardus | reverse complement strand
ATAATTATTATCTTTTAAAAAAACTTTTTTTACCCTTTAATTTTTTTAGGATTTTTTGTGGTTATTTCCTTTCTTTTTTTTTATTTACTTTTTTTGCTTATCTTTAAGTCGTTTCTTCCTTGTTATTTTTTATTTTATTTTTTGTATGTATTTTATATTTATGTATTTTTTACTAATTTCCTGCTGTTTTTTTGGCCATGCCTTGTACTGTTGCGCTTTGCTTTTTACCCATGTCTTTGAAAGAAGTCAAACCACTTTGCTCTAGTTTTAAAGGACTGAAGCAGAGCAAAAAGTGGACTAACAGGGAAGGGGATTCAGTTCTTTTTATCATCACGTTGTCAGTTCATTTTGAGGGCATGTTTCCCTTTTTGGTCTCTGATAG
>NW_024676619.1:0-2916 GCF_008729295.1 Plectropomus leopardus | reverse complement strand
CAGAGCTTTTGGGTGGGGAACCACAGGAGTTGACCCAAGATATAAAAAAGAGGTTTGGTCATCTCTTTTTGAAGTTGGAGAGTACTTTCAATGTTCCAAACAAATGCATTGATGAAATAGTAGATGAACTTCAGTTCATATCCGCATGTGCGTCTGGTCCACTCTTAAAAGACGTGGTTGTATCCACTTTGAGAAACCATAAGTGTGATCTGGATCCAGCTGTTGTTTCAGATTTGGTAAAAAATCTGTATGAGTCACACCCTATAAGTACTACCTTGGGGACGGATGGGCCTTTCACAACACAGTACAAGAGGAGAGAATTCTTGAAAAAAACATTTCTCAGTTGTCGAACCCGAAGAACACATACTTGACAAAAAGGAGGGCAAAACCTTCCAATATATTCCAATATTGCCCTCCTTGTTGCAGGTCCTAAGCAAGACTTTTCAAGAAAAGACATTTGAATGTGGAAAAAATTCTGAAAATAAGTACTAGACATTTCGTGATGGATCTCACTATCAGAAAAAATGATTTTTTTTCTGTGAAAGAGGACAGAGTCAGTCTAATACTCTACATCGATGACTTTGAGGTATGCAATCCTCTCAGGACGTCAGGAAAAAAACAAAGCCACCGCTGTATATTGGGTGTTGGGAAACATTCCAGTGCACTTGCGGTCCACATTGTTATCTATCTATCTGGCAATTCTGTGTAAGGCTGAAGACACCAAGCAGTTTGGATTCCACAGAGTTTTAGAGCCACTCTTAGCAGATATTCAAAGCTTGGAGGAAGATGGTCTCTTTATTCCAGAGTTAGGCAAAGCCATTAAAGGAACTGTGGTCAGTGTGGTGGCAGATAATTTGGGGGCCCACTCTGTGGCAGGATTTGTCGAGAGCTTCACAGGATCTTACGTCTGCCGGTTTTGTGTTGGGGAGCGAGCAACGTTTCAGTCCAGTGAAGTGAGATCCAGGTCTTTTCAACAAAGAACTAAAGATCAACATGCACTGCATGTACAGACAGCTGTGTCTACTCCAAGTCACACACCTTGCTATAGTGTGAAAACACAGTGTGCATTGTCAGAAAAACTTAAACATTTTCATGTGACATCTGGTTACCCTCCAGATGTTTTACATGACACTCTGGAGGGCATTGTTCCTGTGGAACTGGCTTTGTCATTTGATATCCTGATCAAGAAAAAATACTTTTCTCTCATAAAACTCAATAATGCCATTCGTGATTTCCCATATAAGTGGAGTGATAAAACCAATCTCATTCCTGCTAACTTTAGCACTCGAAAATCAGTGGGCAGAAATGCACATGAAAATTGGTGCTTATTGCGACTGCTGCCTCTGATAATAGGTTTAAAAGTACCTGAACATGAGCCTGTATGGCAGATGTTAATGACATTGAAAGACATTGTGGACCTTGTCATGTCTCCAGTCCACACAGAAGAAAGCATCTGCTATCTTGACAGTATGATTGCAGAACACCGAAGCAGATTCCTTGATGTTTTTCCCCAAGAGACACTCAAACCCAAGTACCATTTCCTGGAACCCTATCCTCAGCTCATTCGGGAATTTGGCCCTGTTGCCGCTCTTTGGACAATGAGATTTGAGGACAAACACAGCTTTTTTAAGAGAATCGTCAGGCACACTGGTTGTTTCAGGAATATCTTGCTCTCCCTTGCAAATAAGCACCAGCTCATGGTTGCGTACCATCAATCACATGGTGTCAAACCATCACTTGCAGTCACAAAAACTACAGAGGTCTCTTTAGATGTACTTAAGGATGATCTAAAAGACCTGGTGAAATGCAGATTCCCATCTGTTACAGCTGTGCATGTTGAGAATAATGTGTTCTTTTTAGGCACCAACTATGCAGTGGGAATGTTATTGTGTTGTGGCTCCACTGCAGGATTGCCTGATTTTTCTGAAGTGTTGCAGATAATGGTGATTTGTGACAAACTGACTTTTTTGTGAGACAACAAAACACATGGTACAACGAACACCTCAGGAGTTACGAGCTGGAGAACACAGCCAGTGTGCAGTTACTTGAGCAAAGAGAGCTTAAAGATTTTTATCCCTTGGCTGCATATACTCTTGCTGGAAGACGGCTGACAACTTTGAAGCACCACATTTGCCTCTCCTTTTAAGTAAGACATGAGTAGAGAATGGTCTTGTACCAATTAATGTCTCTGTGTCTTTTTTTCTCAGTTTTTTGAAGCACCTTCTTCCTGTTGAGATGGCAACCCCAGTGAAGCTGCGGATCATCTTTGGTGAGGATGACATCCGCAAACTAGTTCTGCCTTCAGGCATCCCGGGCACAATTCAGGACCTCACTGATGTTATTCAAGAGACATTTTGCATTACAGGATCATTCACTGTAATGTATCAGGACAAAGATTTTGATGTTTTTTGATTTTGATTTTTGATTTTTTATTTTTCACTTGACCTCAATTGAGGAAGTACAAGATAAGGCTACCCTCAAACTTGTAATGACTGAACCAGTAGTCTTAACTCTCAATCCTGTGGACTCGTCAGACATAGAATCCCTAGTACCAGTCTTCTGATGCAAGCTCTTGCCACTCATCTGGATCTCAGGACACAATCCTGCTTTCCCACCAAGATGAAAGTGGAACATCTTACAAGTCTAAGCCATGGCCAACTAAGTTTGAAATACCACCTTTTTCTTATGACGTAGACCTTGTACTGGAAGCTGGAAACCAGGCTTATGAAAAGTAGGGCACACTGTTGATCAACCCGAGAGTAACAAGTAGCATACTTGACAAGCTATCAGAGAAAATATTTTGCTTCACAGCATACCCAACTGGTGTCCAGATTTTAGCTGTAGCTGAAGCCTTGGTAGAAAAGTACCTGTGCCTCAAAGAGCCAGGGTCTTTTAATGGCTTATATGGCTGGCAAC
>NW_024676618.1:0-309 GCF_008729295.1 Plectropomus leopardus | reverse complement strand
TTACTGTTATTAATTTATATTTTAAGGAGCTATTCTGCGTAATAGATACTTTTACTTCTATATTTTAAGGATATTTTGATGCAAATACTGTTGTATTTTACTAAGAAAAAAAAATAAATGCAGGACTTTTGGCTGTAACAGATTATATATGAGCACATTTTATTTTAAAATCTTAATTTGAAAAAGTAGCAACTGTAGTGCACAAAAAATAGGCTCCAATATTTACCTCTGAGATGTAGTGGAGTAGTAAGTAGTATAAAGTGTGTGTGTGTGTGTGTGTGTGTGTGTGTTATCAGCATTGTCCAGCCT
>NW_024676617.1:0-311 GCF_008729295.1 Plectropomus leopardus | reverse complement strand
TATTAATAACAGTGAATGTTCATTCTCTTTTATTTCATGAAAAAAAAGTAAAGTTGATATCTTTACATATAACTTTATCATAAAAGGCCAGTTGAACCATTTGGTAAAGTATGGCTTTAGATGAAAGGAAAAAAAAATCATACTCACAAAAATTATTTTATTTTTTTTAGAAAACAGTCAATTTTAATTACATTAGCTAAGCTTCACTACCTTTACAATAAAAGGCTTTAATTAACCATTTGGTGAAGCACGTTTTGAGAAAATATAAAAAGATTTATTAGCTTACATAAAATTATATATGCCTCCCTGTG
>NW_024676616.1:0-337 GCF_008729295.1 Plectropomus leopardus | reverse complement strand
TATTTATTTATTTATTTTTTCAGTTAATTTTCAAGTACTTTTTTTTTGCTTATTTTAGGGTAATTTCTTCTTTCATTGCTTATTGCTTTCTTCCCATGTGTGTGAAAGAAATCAATATTTTTAGGTTACAAAGGGTTAAAGGAAAACTTTTTTTCTGGAACCATAGAAAGCTCCAATGGGTGAATATAATGTATAAAATTGTTTTGGGGTGAATTATCCCCTAAAGTCTATTGCTTTTGAAATGGCTAAAAAGTATGCATATGTTAACAGAGCACAAACGTATTCAAACTTTTTTTTTCAAGCATCTAATCATCTGCTGCTGGTGTAATATTTAATG
>NW_024676615.1:0-284 GCF_008729295.1 Plectropomus leopardus | reverse complement strand
TTCTATTTTTGTGCTGTTAAACGGACAAGATACGGGTTAACTAGAGAGCTTTAGAGGCGCTTGTAGGTGTATTTGTGAAAAATAGCCAAGCTAGATGTTTACAGTCTTCATTATGAGCTAGTCTGTTCTCAACCAGTCGCCTGAATAAATGTTGGCATTGTGCATTTATGCAAACCACAGAAATGTAACATTTGTATGTTATTATGTAACGGATATGATGAAACAAGGTGTCGACCATTAATGTTTTTCAGTGGCGATACCAATATGGATTATTAGTAGTTAAT
>NW_024676614.1:0-351 GCF_008729295.1 Plectropomus leopardus | reverse complement strand
TCAGAATTATTATAAATATAGTTTTCTTTACATTTTACCCCAGTTATTTAATAGTTTTCTAATAATTCTCTCTCTTTCTCCCGCTATTTTAAAGCTAATTTTCTGGTTATTTTCACTCTTTTACTATTTTTTCAGATTAGAAGCAGAATAAGAATTCTTCATCACATGTACACTGTATTGCGTGTATTTTATTGTCCTCTACAGAACAGTGAGTGGCCGCGTGCAGCACTCAGGGACAAACTCCAGATCTTCTGCCAGTGCCTTGGTCTTGAGCATCGACAGGAATATTAACATAATGTGCATGTTTTGATGGCCAAGTTGCTGATTGCCTCTTTTCCCCCTGTTTTTGAA
>NW_024676613.1:0-229 GCF_008729295.1 Plectropomus leopardus | reverse complement strand
AAAAGGTGAAAGAGGAAGAGAGAGACAAAATAAAAAGAGACAGAGAAGAAGAAGAGAAAGGAAGAGAAGATGAGAAAATACTTACCAGAACACATACAGTTTGTACTGTTGTGTTGAGCCCCCCCCCATTTTGGAATAAAATTTGCTCAGAGTTCCAAGGTTTAAAATACTTGCGATAGGCCCCTGAAAGCAGCACAAGACAAGTGATTTCACTCCAGGTTTCAAAGGG
>NW_024676612.1:0-307 GCF_008729295.1 Plectropomus leopardus | reverse complement strand
AATCAGCATAATATAGTGTCCACCAGTCCTCCTCCACCTTGGCTGCCCTCAGGTTTCACCAATCGTTCTGCAGGCAGGTTATGAACAGTCTCTCTCTTTTGTCCTTTTCGTTTACTGCAAGAAAAACATAAACCTCACACTGCTGGAGCAACTTGAATCTCTGGATTTATATCGATAACAAACACCTACAGGCCTGGACAACATCAGGGTGTGAAAATGTCCTCGTGTCTGCGTCCGTGCTTGGATAATGTGCAGCAAACCTGAAAGTAAACAGCAGCCTCACGTAATAGGTTTCATCTCAGAGTCC
>NW_024676611.1:0-339 GCF_008729295.1 Plectropomus leopardus | reverse complement strand
TTTTTTTAATTAAATATATAACTTAAATAATTGTACATTAAAAATGATATTTTTCTGGATATTTCCCCCAAAATAATTTTCTCTTATTTTAACAAACTAATGTTTAACTAATTCCAGGTCATTTTATCTCTTGCCGAGTTGATCGTTGCCGGTTTCACAAGTGTTGGAAAGAAATCAAACAAATTTGCTCAGGTTTCAAATGTGAGAGGTTCCTTAATGCCGCACAAGAAAACTGATGTTGATCCAGGTTTCAAAGGTTTAACAGACTAATGCAGAAATGCGCGAAAGGCGGGAGAGCAGCATGATTCCAACGTTTTGTTTTTTCAGTTTCAATGACGT
>NW_024676610.1:0-242 GCF_008729295.1 Plectropomus leopardus | reverse complement strand
GTAGCGGCTGCGGTCCGGCTCTCTGCGGCGGCCGCGGTACCGGACCGTGGTCCAGCCATCTTCTTCATCAAAATAGCCCATGTCGGGGCTGGTGTGCGATTGTAGCGGAAAGTTGAAGAAAAACCTCTCAAAAGTGACAGAGAAGCGGAGACTTCTTGCTGGAGCACTCGGTTTTCTTTATTATAAGAAAGGCAGAAACAAGAACAAAAAGCGACGTTTCGGCTCACAACCGAGCCTTCTTC
>NW_024676609.1:0-214 GCF_008729295.1 Plectropomus leopardus | reverse complement strand
AAGTTTGTTTTCTAACTTAATTTTAGCTCTAGTTCATGAATTTGTGTTTCTATTTATCATATTTCAGTCTAACCCTAACATCAAATAATTAAGATAGAGTTAAAAGACAATGATTGTTAAGTTTAAACACTTTGAAAGTCCTTTGAGTCTTTCTTAAATTTCAAGTCTCTACTCAAATACTGTGAAGGTGGAAGGCTGGAGTTCACATTTGTAG
>NW_024676608.1:0-1333 GCF_008729295.1 Plectropomus leopardus | reverse complement strand
GTATCCAGCACACGAACAATGATACTGGCTGTTCCAGTGCGAGTGGGGACTCCGCCATCCACAGCAGTCAGAATTAAATTGTGTACAGCTTGCTTTTCTCGGTCTAAACCCTTCTTTAATATTAAATCAGCAAATTTGGATCCGTCTCTTCCAGTTTGAATTTCTATGTCAAAGTGCTCACTTTCGCTTAGAAGGTATGTTTTCACTGAATTAGATCCAAGGTCTGGGTCAACAGCGTTATTAACAGAGAATCTCTCACCGGCTGGGGTTGATTCCATAATGTCCAAGTTTATGGTGTCTCGTCGAAAATGAGGAGCGTTGTCATTGATATCCGTTATTTCAATTTCGATGTAGAATATTCTTTGCGGATTCTCCACTATAGCCTCCATTTTTAGGAAACACGTAGTTGTCTTCACTGCACAGAGATACTCCCTGTCAATCCTCTCAACGATGTAAAGCTCCCCCGTTTCTTTGTTTACATCCAGATATCGTTTGCTGGATATAATGTCTAGCCGCATCTTCCGCCTACTCAGAGTCTTTACGTCTAAACCCAAATCAGAAGCTAAATTTGCGACAACTGATCCTTCCTCCAGTTCTTCGGGAACAGAATAATGAGTTACGCCATTAGCAGTGTTCACAAACACACTTAAAAGCAAAAACACGGACAAGTATGTCCTGCAAGACCTCCCGGTGTTAGGCATTTTCATTGTTCTGTCGCTATTTAAAGGATCCTGTTTCAGTGAGTCAGTAGTGATACAACAGAAAAAAAGTAAAATCTTTGAAGACGTTTATCAATTTAAATAGATACTGAATTGAGACAAATTAGTGCAGAATAAATTCCTGAAAACATCTTCAGCACCAGGAGCTGTCCACCCTCTTTCGCTGCCAGGTCTGTCTCCGTCTGAAACACTGTCATGGCGTCCTTAAAGTCACCGATTAGGATTTTTAACTGTGAAACAGCGACGCTAAAGTGCAAAAAAATGCTTAATCGCAGGTTTGCAGGGAAGTTATAATAATATCGTATTAAATTTGAAAAAAAAAACCCAATATTTATACGGTAGTAGATTGCATCAACAATTACCTTTGGACTGTAGCAACATTATCATTTTTAGGGAGATATTCGAATACCGAGTCACAATTTATGTTTCTTCTATTTTGAAATTTCAATGTCTGGGCCCAGACAAACACGGTTAAATGACGGCTAGGTAGTGGGATTTCATGTAGTTAAAAAAAAGCACAATTAATGTGATAAATTAAACACTAACTGATTTACCTGCAGAGTGGAGGCTGCTGAGTCACTAGTGTCTGTCAGTCCTGTCCCTCTCGGTATGCT
>NW_024676607.1:0-207 GCF_008729295.1 Plectropomus leopardus | reverse complement strand
GAAGTTTCAAGCATCACAATACAATATAAACATGGGATGCACAACAATGCACATAACCATAGTGAATGAATGATAAAAGAAATACAAACACACTGACTGATTATAATCCACACTTTTATTTCATGATAATTCAATGTTCATTCTCTTGGAGTGAAACTAATAAAATTGAGTTTAATTTGAAAAGTAATGAACATAAAGAAGAACATG
>NW_024676606.1:0-238 GCF_008729295.1 Plectropomus leopardus | reverse complement strand
TAAATTAAAGCCAAATTAAAAAGGTAGGTCGTAGTTTGCATTTTAAAATATGAACCCCCTTTGCTGTTGTTCCACAACAACACAACAACAGTTGTTCCACAAACGTTCCACAAATGCACAAATTAATGTGCATTTTCCATCCAGTATTGCTGCGTAAATGTGATTCATTGGTTGATGGGGATAAACAGCAGTTGGTACATTTTTTTCCAGTCAGATGTAATGAAACAACTGCAGAAGA
>NW_024676605.1:0-274 GCF_008729295.1 Plectropomus leopardus | reverse complement strand
ATTTATTTTCAGCACTTTCCACATTGATGCATAATTTTACAGAAATATTTTGCACTTAAAGTCAATGATTGCCTTTGAAATAGAAAATCAAAATGTCACTGAAATGAAAAAAAAATTCTTAGTAAGATAATAAATAATTATCTCCAACTTTCATGATAAAGTTGCATCTTGAAGTTTTTGTAGTTTAAGTTCAGTGTGTCAAAGTCAGAGAGCCGTGTCTCTCTGCAGTCAGAGGTTTTTGTACGGCGGCTCAATGACTTTGTATCACTGTGGT
>NW_024676604.1:0-222 GCF_008729295.1 Plectropomus leopardus | reverse complement strand
AACAAAGACTAAAGAGCACCCAGATGTCCAAGGTAAAGAAACAAATCGTTCGATTAATGAGAGCATGCAAACACCAGAAGCTAGCATAGCTTCATTTCAAAGCAGCCTGGACAGCATTAGTAAACAAATTCAAGCCCTGCAAAACAACTGAAAACAGACCTGAACATTCAAGGATGAAATCACAAATCAAATGAGAAACGAACTGACAGAGCTCAAAGAAGA
>NW_024676603.1:0-340 GCF_008729295.1 Plectropomus leopardus | reverse complement strand
ATCAGTCACAGAGAAGAGACGGCGCCTGGAAATCAGCAGAATCAAGGAGCTCATCCACTCGAGGCTCATCCAGCAGATCATGTGGACTGCAACAAAGGAGCAACTTGCAGACTGCTTGTTGTTGTGACTGCTTGAGCCAGGTCATGACACTGGTGCATCATCTGAAGTGTGTATTGCAGCACAGAGGCCAGATATCTCTGTTTGGAGGAACACAGAGTTCTTCAGCTTGGATTTGCTCTCTATTTCCCCAGATTTTTACCTCCATTGGGGGAAGGTTAAGGGTCAGAATTAGACATTAAATGATGAAGTATCAGGGTTAAACAAGGATCTCCCTCTCATA
>NW_024676602.1:0-284 GCF_008729295.1 Plectropomus leopardus | reverse complement strand
AGGAGGCATCGGAGAGGGGACTGATTTATACACTTGATATTGCCGACGTGAAAAGAGGGAACAAAGTGTGAGTAAGGGGTCAAATCCCTAGCTAGTTTGAAGGTTATGAAAGTATTCCAGAAAAGGTCCCCACACTTTTTGAAACTTTTCTTTGGAGTTACAAATTGAGGAGTGTATTTTTTCAAGGTTTAAGCAAGACATAACATCTCTCAACCACTGAGTGTGGGTGGGCGGGGGAGCATCCCTCCACCTCAGCAATATTGCACGTCTGGCCAGGAGAGAAG
>NW_024676601.1:0-211 GCF_008729295.1 Plectropomus leopardus | reverse complement strand
ATATTATTATAAATAAATAATAATAAAAACAAAAAACGTCAGTAAAAAATATATTCCTACTCTCCATGTCCAACACATCCATGCTGCAATGTGACCATGACATGTTGGAGACATGTTGATGACATGTTGGTGACGTGTTGGAGACGTGTTGGAGACATGTTGGTGACATGTTGGTGACATGTTGGAGACATGTTGGTGACGTGTTGGAGAC
>NW_024676600.1:0-200 GCF_008729295.1 Plectropomus leopardus | reverse complement strand
GTCTTCATGTCTTCATGTCTTCACGTCTTCATGTCTTCACGTCTTCACGTCTTCACGTCTTCACGTCTTCATGTCTTCATGTCTTCACGTCTTCACGTCTTCATGTCTTCACGTCTTCATGTCTTCATGTCTTCACGTCTTCATGTCTTCACGTCTTCACGCCTGCACGTTTTAATGTCTTCATCTCTTCATTTTTTTAT
>NW_024676599.1:0-219 GCF_008729295.1 Plectropomus leopardus | reverse complement strand
GCGAGGCCACTCCTTCAAACAAAATGAATCCAGCGCCTCTTCAGCTGTTCACCGTCATTTTGACATTTTGGTCTTGCATTTTGCTCAGCTCTGTCTTGCTACTCTGTTATTTTTGGGTATGTTTTCCATGTAAACAAATACGCGTACGTCGTCTCGTTTTCCCTCTGCGTGCGTTCGAATTTCCGTGAAGAACAGATACTAAAATTGTCATCCAATCGG
>NW_024676598.1:0-260 GCF_008729295.1 Plectropomus leopardus | reverse complement strand
AAAATTTTTTAGTACTATTTCATTTTCATAATTTTAGTTTTTTTTAATGTTTCATTTATTCTTTTTTAATAATTTTGAGGGGTTTTCTATTTAAAAAACAATCATTTTCCATTTTGATTTTTCTTTTAACATTTGTCATTCTTTTTGAAATAATTTTGAGTTGGGGCTGTTTTTTTAGTTTTTGAGTTTTTTTGTTGGGTGGGTCTTTTTCGGTTTTTTTAAGCAATAAAGTGATCTTGGATCCGATATCAGACAGATGT
>NW_024676597.1:0-1011 GCF_008729295.1 Plectropomus leopardus | reverse complement strand
TTTCACTTGTATGTGTGAGAGCGTTTCACTCACTTGTATGTGTGAGAGCGTTTCACTAGTCTGTGTGAGAGCGTTTCACTTGTACGTGTGAGAGCGTTTCACTCACTTGTATGTGTGAGAGCGTTTCACTTGTATGTGTGAGAGCGTTTCACTCACTTGTATGTGTGAGAGCGTTTCACTCGTATGTGTGAGAGCGTTTCACTTGTATGTGTGAGAGCGTTTCACTCACTTGTATGTGTGAGAGCGTTTCGCTAGTCTGTGTGAGAGCGTTTCACTCACTTGTATATGTGAGAGCGTTTCACTTGTATGTGTGAGAGCGTTTCACTCACTTGTATGTGTGAGAGCATTTCACTAGTCTGTGTGAGAGCGTTTCACTTGTAATTGTGAGAGCGTTTCACTCACTTGTATGTGAGAGCGTTTCACTAGTCTGTGAGAGCGTTTCACTTGTACGTGTGAGAGCGTTTCACTCACTTGTATGTGTGAGAGCGTTTCACTTGTATGTGTGAGAGCGTTTCACTCACTTGTATGTGTGAGAGCGTTTCACTTGTATGTGTAAGAGCGTTTCAGTAGTGTGTGAGCGAGCGAATAATTTTTCAGTTGTTTATGTGAGAGTGTTTCAGTTGTGTATGTACGAGCATTTCACATGTGTGTGAGAGGTAATTCTGAATAATGTCCCTGACGGCCCCTCATATCTGCATATGGTGTTCTCTATCAGAAACAAAGGGAGATAAGGAAAGTACTGATATACTGTAGTGTATTGTTTGATGTACAAGAAAAAAGAGCTGCTCCATGTGAAAGATATGCAGCGGCAGTTGCAAAACTACTAGAAAAAATCACACATGTTGTTATGCACCACTCACTAACAATTTTGACATCACACGCCACAGTAGCGTTTGTAACATCCTCTGCATTCACGCTGACACCACTGAGACAGAACAGAATTTTGAAAGCGCTGACACAACCGCACATAACATTTGTACATCAAGGTATAAACATGGCGGATCAAACACT
>NW_024676596.1:0-234 GCF_008729295.1 Plectropomus leopardus | reverse complement strand
ACGTGTGGGCCCTGTGGATCCGGGGCCTTTGCTTGCAGCCTCCCCCCATGTGGTGACTCTGCTGTGGACCCGGGCGCCTGGCTGCCTCCCCGCTGTGGCCGGGCCTGGAAGTCTCTCTGGGGCCTGCGGGGAGCCACTACTCACAGACATGCTGTCACCCTTGTGATGGCTTCACCACTACACACACACACACACACACACACACACACACACACACACACACACACACACACA
>NW_024676595.1:0-303 GCF_008729295.1 Plectropomus leopardus | reverse complement strand
ATATAGGTGTGGAATATTGGTTAAATCCTATAAAATAGAGAATACAGTATCATTTCAGCTGCAGAGTGAAAATTTGGGTTTAAAATTACTTACTGACACACTTAATCAGGATGCACTGCAACTGCATACTGCCTACTTAATTAAACATTAGGTACGGCAATACCAGCAGGCTGTTCACAGTGAAGTATGCATGTGTCTTCACTACATCACATGACTGTACCAATTATGACATTACTGGTCTGAGCTACCACTGAACGAAAGCAGGCAGCATTACCTCTTACAATTAATGATATATTTTCCAGT
>NW_024676594.1:0-238 GCF_008729295.1 Plectropomus leopardus | reverse complement strand
CTGCCCCCCCTTATTTTCCCTCTCCCTCATCCTTATGTCTATACATCCCCACATCCTCCCTACCACCCTGCTTTGCATCTTCACATCCATACATCCTCTCTTCCTTACCACTAATCTCACTCTTATTTTTCCCTTTCTTTTTACTTACCCCCCACAAACACACTTTACACTCCTCTAATCTGCCCTCACTTTCCTCTTCCCATCAAATATCACACCTTTTATTCTCCCCTTCCATTCT
>NW_024676593.1:0-213 GCF_008729295.1 Plectropomus leopardus | reverse complement strand
GTGTGTGATCTGAGTGTGTGTGTGTGTGTGTGTGTGTGTGTGTGTGTATCCTGTCTGTGTGCAGCAGCAGAAGGTGGCTGAAGGTCGATAAGATTGTTTTAAAGACGTGTTCGTGGAGCCGGACAGGAAACAGAGGACACGGTGAGGGCGGGGCCGGACGAGGAAGCCCCCCCCCCCCCGACACGGAGCCGTGACCAGCTCTGAATAATGTTT
>NW_024676592.1:0-263 GCF_008729295.1 Plectropomus leopardus | reverse complement strand
TCAGTGGAGTAAAGAAATATTCTGGGATGCAATATGAGAGTGCATTTGCACTGGGCAGTGGTTGAGGAGCTCCAGTCACAATCAGGTGATGACGCTCCAGCTCCTCAGTCAGTCTTTCAATAAGGAAAAACATATTTGAAAATGGTTGATGAAGTGAATGAAACTAAAGTGTGTGAAACTAGACTCCAAAGAAATATTACAGGGGACTGTGATGAAAGCAAACAATACTTGAGTGTGAAAGCATGGTATGAAGGCTTTTCACA
>NW_024676591.1:0-222 GCF_008729295.1 Plectropomus leopardus | reverse complement strand
CAGGAGTGAATGGGAACTTGGTGATATCAGCCTCCTCCAGACCTTGAAGCTGCTCTCCCTCCTGACTGCTCCACAGCTCCTCCTGCTCCTCTTTAATGTGTCGAGGTTCTGGGTCCTCCTGCTCCTCTTTAATGTGTGGGAGCTCTGGGTCCTCCTGGTCCACATTGAGGCTCCGCTCCTGCTGCTCCTCTTCCCCAACAATCACTTGTCGTATATCTGAAG
>NW_024676590.1:0-471 GCF_008729295.1 Plectropomus leopardus | reverse complement strand
GGTTTCTGCTTGCTAGAAAAACAGCTCCAGGATGCTACAAAGACCCAGATTTAAAACAAAGCTGAGACAAACTTTTGTTGTCAGTCTAGAACAGTGGTCTGGAGCTAATATTGTATATTCATTACACGGAAATCAAAATATTTCAAGCCTTTCTTGTTTTAATTTAATGATTATGACATCCAGCTCATGAAAATCCAGTATCTGAAATTATTAGAATATTTCCTAAAATCATTCAAAAACGATAAGTATGTTCATTTAGATACTCAGTACTTGGTCGGGGGCTCCTTTACTTTGAATTACTGCATTGATGTGGCATGGAGGGTCGGAGTTTTGGGTCACATGTTTCTAATATTTTGAAATGTGTGTTTTTTGTTGTTTTTTTTTTTTTTAAAAAAACCCCAAACTTTTTAAACATTTTTCTAGCTTTAAGATAAAAATTAAAACAGAAAAATGCATGAAACATTTTAGTTC
>NW_024676589.1:0-256 GCF_008729295.1 Plectropomus leopardus | reverse complement strand
AATGAATTTTCCAGTCATTACTGGGTGGAGTAGGCAGCAAAAATAGCAACAGACAACAGACAGAACATCCTGCTACAGCTATCTCTGTAGATTTATCATATTTTCACATCGTGTTGATTCTGTATTTCAGTACAATGGTGAGTCGGCCTACTTGTTCTTATTAACACTTAACACTTTCTGTCTGTAAGCATCAGCTCATGTGGGTCGGAGACCTGCTGTCCCTGATTCATGCTGCTGCTCAGCAGGTGGCGCTCAG
>NW_024676588.1:0-416 GCF_008729295.1 Plectropomus leopardus | reverse complement strand
CTAGGGCCGGACAAATCTGCGTGGGTCTGAAAACCACAGATGGACCCACATCGGCACCAACGCCCACCCCCCCCGAGCTGGTCACCCTGCCGCCACATAAGCACCAACCAGGCCTTGTCTTGCAATCCTTGAATCAGCCCAACTCAAGGATTGCCATCCGAGATCACAGCTTCTGCGAGCCCATCTCCATCCCGCTGTGCACCAACATCACCTACAACCAGACCATCATGCCCAACCTACTGGGACACACCACCCAGGAGGACGCGGGGCTGGAGGTGCAGCAGTTCTACCCGCTGGTCAAAGTCCAGTGCTCCGCCGACCTCAGGTTCTTCCTGTGCTCCGTGTACTTGCCGGTGTGCACGGTCCTGGAGCAGGCCATCCCGCCCTGCCGCTCTCTGTGTGAACGGGCACGGCAG
>NW_024676587.1:0-319 GCF_008729295.1 Plectropomus leopardus | reverse complement strand
GGCAAGAAAATAATAAATAGCTACCATAAATTAAAGGTAAAAATTGCCATAATGTCACCATTCTCAGAGGATCTGTGCATTACCAGTTGTCGTATAGCCCAAAAAAATAAAAAGAAATGTGTATAAAGTTACAAGAAAATGAACTGAAAATAACAAAAAAAAGTTAAAAAAAAACAAAAAAAAACAATAACTGGCAAGAAAATAATAAATAGCTACCATAAATTAAAGGTAAAAATTGCATCATCACTGGTTTCAATATAGCTTAACTGCGTGCTATATTGAGAGTATTTTAAATACTTTATCTTTCCCTCAGACAGTC
>NW_024676586.1:0-1068 GCF_008729295.1 Plectropomus leopardus | reverse complement strand
GGATGAATTGGCAGAAATAAAACATAATATAAGAAGTGTTTACTTTAGTATATAATTGCCTAAATATAAGAAAGGATTTGTTTTTGTTACCTTAGAATGAGCCGTTATTGTCTACATTCAGAGCAGGTTTCTAGTTTATGGAGATCCACATGTTGCATCACAATGCAGTAACTTTTAACAGTCACTGGCTCCAGATACAGATGTGCGTTTTTATGCCGGCCACTGTAGTAAAAAGCCCAACTGCAATGACCAGCACCGGAGATACACTATTTGTATCATGAAAGCGCTTTATTGTGTTTCTAAAATCACCTGATCCGTTTGTTTTGGAGAGGAAGAGGCCTTTGTGGATAATCAGGCTCTCACTGAAAACCTCCTGAACAATTTTGCACGTAAGTTATCACAAAAAAGAGGTGACTTCCATTTTGTGTCTGTTGACCCAGCAGCCCAAAGCAACATGCCAGAGTGCATTGGAGAAACATCCATTTTTAAACCGAAACTGCATTATTCAATTTTTGATCATTTTAAATCACCAGGTCTGTTTGTTTTGGCGAGGAAGAGACCTCTAAGGACAATTTGGCTCACTGTGAAAACCTTCTAGATCTGGATTGGACAAAGGTGAGAGAAAAAGGGTTAGCATACTGTGGGCTAGCAGCCCATCCTTAAAATGCAAAACTGTGTCAGAGATTTGCTGACTGACATGAAACAGCTTTATTCTGTGTGTGGCGAGAGACGGGGGTGAGAGTATAAGAGTTTTTGGTCAGATTGTACACTTCAACTATATTGTTGCCAACAACGCCACCTGGGGAGTTTCACTCCAGGAATTAGTTTTAAACCAATTTCACCTTTAAGGCACGCAGTTCATTTTACTCAAGGCAGAGTAGACACGGTTCCGTTCAAACAAACGTTTTTTATTTTAACAATCGATTTAAAACACCATTCACACAGGGACAAATCAACGGGGGGAACTAAATTAAAGCTGAGGCTTACCGGGGTGCGTGGGCTACTGACTGATGCGGAGAATCCCCAACCAAAAATATAAACACCCAAACACACGTGACAGTCACACAC
>NW_024676585.1:0-3983 GCF_008729295.1 Plectropomus leopardus | reverse complement strand
ACTGCAGGGATTTAAAGAAGAAGAAACAATGTTTTTGACCAACGCTTCTCTGACATTAAGGCTGGGTATATAACAATAAGGTTAATTTAATCTTGTAACCATTTATCATGACTTTCTTCTTTTCAGCAGAGGCCGAGGGACTTAGGGTCCTTTTCAAACTTATCAGGATTTATTCACATTTTTACTTATAAATTTCCAGGACTTTTCCATGACTTTGAGGCAAATTTATGAAGACTATACATTCTCTGAAATGACCATCAATATTCCTTATTGCTTCATATTCTCTATTATATAATGGCATTTAATATTATTTTAAGTTATGAATTCAGAACATAATAACAACTAAATATCTTAAATATAACTTAGGGACTGTTTGTTTATTTTTTTTTTTCAAAATATGGTGATTTTAAATAGAACATGCCTTCCAAAACTGTCCCATTGTTTGGAAGATATGGTTTCTTTAAAAATCAACTAAAATGACATCAAATATTAATGTAATAAAATCTGGAATATTAAAGGATAATTCCCTTTTTTTTTTCTTTTTTTTTTTTTTGACTTTACCGTGATATGGAGACACTCCTTTGTCCATAAACTGCAGAAACTCTTTGGCTGCTGACTGCACGGCCTCTTTGGAGCTCGTCATGATCCAAGACTGAAGAAAAAAGTGCACAAATTGACAAAAAATGAGACAACAAAGCTAGAAGCTACTGACTGCTAGCTCCAACATCAGGCATCGAGATTTCAGCCTGTCTTTCTTTGCTTTTCGATATTTAGTGACATCTATACAACAAGACAATGACGATTAATATCAGTGTAGTAAAACAGCACACAGTTAGCTCCTTAACTTTATAATTACATTGATATTATAGTGCAAAAGCTAAAGTCTGTCTGATAAAAGATGCATCAGTACTTGGCTAACCCACAGACTGTATATAATGATAAACAAACACAAAAAAAAGTCGTTATAGAGTCAAAGAAAAAAACGCCCTTTTTTAAAACATCAACACATTTTTTAAAGGAAAAAATACTGTAATTTTAAAGAAAACATGCCTTTCAAACTAAAATCTTTTAAAGAAGAAAACTGCCAATTTTTTTTTTAAGAATTGCAAAAAAAAAAAATATTAAAAATATCCTTTCCAAACCTTAATTTTTTTTAAGAAAAAGAAATTGGAAAATGAGCCAAAATTAATCTTCTTTTTTAACAGGTTTTAAAAGTTGGTAAAAAATTTAAAAGGTTTGCACAGCCAAAAAAAAGAACAACCTGGTGGGTGGCTACCAGGATGAAGAACAAAGCTGAGCTCCGAGTCTGTGCGGCCTTTTAAACGCTCTGTGACGGGACCGTTTGATGAGTGTGTGCTTTCATTTCTACTTGGTGAAAAAAATAGATTCTAGCAGAAATGTTGCAAAACCGTCCCATCTTTCCTGTATAGCACAGTTCCTCTTTAAACAGCTTTCCTTCACATTTCCTGTGCTGTCCTGATTCCCCTCTGCTTCCTCTCACTTTTTATAAACTTTCCAACACAAACATGATGATAAGGCGCAAAACGATTCACTTTGTGCACAATATGAAAAAGTAAATTCACTGTAAATTCAATTCTTGACGATGATTGCTGATTGATGATTATATACAGGTAAAAGTACCAGGGGCGTTTTCAGGATTTGGAGACATTAAGGGCTTAGTCTGGAGCTCTGCAGGAGAAAAAGGCTTTTTTTGGGGTTGCAAGGCATGCTTTTGAGTTGAGTTTTCTTTTTGTTTTTCTGGCTGATTTATTACTTTAAATGTTTTTTTAAAGGTGATCTGTTTTCTTTGAATTTCCTTTTTTTTTCTTTTTCCTTAAAAACTTTTGGCATTTTTTTTCCTTTAAAATTCTGGGTGATTTTTAATACTTTTGGCATTTTTTGCTCTTTAGAACTTTTGGCATTTTTTTTTCTTTAGGAATTTTTGGTGATTTTTTTTAAATTGCAATTTTCATTTTCTTTAAAATGTTTTGGCTTTTTTTTTCTCTCATTTTTTTTAATAAACAGGATAAGGCAAATAAGTATGCTAAGTACCTTAAGTGCGAGTTAAAAAAAAAAGTTAAAGAAACAAATTAGAACTCTATTTAGCTTAAGTTAAGTACATAAAAATATCATAGCTTGAGAGTATAATGCTAATATAAATGTAAATGTTGATGTAATGTCTCACCACAGGAACTGACCTTATATTGAGCTGAACGACAGGGGAGGAGGAAGAGGAGGAGAGTCTGAAAACGATAAAGATCTGTTTATATCAGCTGTCAGCTCACAGTGTCTCTTCTGCTCCTGAGGAAGCCCAGAGGGATGAAAACACACACACACACACACACACACACACACACACACACACACACACACACACACACACACACACACACGCATTCAGCCTCTATTAATAGATGTGAGAACAACAGTCTGCAGTAGAGAATGGTGAACATACTGGGATCTTACTACATGGGAATCTGTCTGAATACACCAGTACTGCTCCGTCATCACAGGGGTTTGACGGTGTTTGAAATGTCATAAAAATGTGCACACACATCAGAGCTGGTGAAAGCTGCAAAGTTCTGCAGTGATTGGGCTACACGGAGCTCCAAAACGCACGTCAGAGTTGGGTTAAAGTTCCTCTGACGTTGATCTAATTTAAGGGGATCATCGCTCTCACGTTCAAGAGCATATAAAATGAAATAAATACAAAGATAAAAAAACGGGATCAAAATGACATCAGAGAACCACAAAATTACCACAAAGAGGAACCAAGTGACTACGAAAACCACAACACCAACAAAAAGACACAAAATTACTTCACAAAGACACAGAACAAAAACAATGGCACACAATTGCAAAGAAAAAACCCCAAACCACCTCTGAGAGACATTGGACAACTACAGAGACACCCAAATCGACTACAAATAAATATAAAACAACTAAAAGAGACACAAACTTCCCTCAAAGAAACACAAAATAACTGCAAAGAGGCACTAAAAGACCACGAAGAGACACAAAATGACTGCCAAGAGACAGAAAACAATATAAAAAAACACAGAATTATCTCAAAAAGACATAATACCCCCCCCAAAAGACCCCAAAGAGACACAAGCGACCGCCACAGAGACCCAAAATGACCCAAAATGACCCAAAAAAAGGCACAAAATGACTTCAAAAGACACAAAGCAACTACAAAAAGGACACAAAATGACAAAAAGAAACATAAAAATACAACAATCTCATGTCTGTTCCCAGAGTCTATTGTTCCATAATCTGCTCATGCGAATAAAGAGTTGTTGGAGGTGCTGCAGCTGAAATTCAATGTGCACACTGTTACATATCTGAGTAAATATCCAGCAGATGAATACTGCACTGACTGGAGTGTGGGTGTCCTCTTTCTCCTGTTGTTAATAAATAAAATGTGTTTTCAAGTGATTCCTGAAAATGCAATTCAGTTGTTAAAATGTTTTTGCCTCTAACACACATTCTCAACCCGATGTGACTTAGAGCACATTTGGGTGAGCTGGCGGAGGGACGCCTCCCTTTAAATCCACCTCACTGTCACACACACCTCTAATGATCTCATCATTAATGGCACAGATTGTTTGGGTATGTGGGCTTTCTCCGGCTCTGGGAACGCCTGCAGGGACACTGTGTGCGTCTCCCAGGACGGGATAGTTTTCCTTTTTAAGGCAGGTTAGTCAGAGCTCCTCCACCCAACAGGCACCGTCATTAACAACTTGCACTGTCTCGCCATGTGAGGACGATGTCTCAAAGTCACCATCCGTCCTCACATCCTCACATCGTTATGTCGTGAGATCACAGAGGCAGGAGAAGATTTCTCAGGCGCATGATTCAACAAGTCCCAAAACTACATGACTAAATAGTTTGCTTGTCATCACTTTCCAAAACCATCCTGATTATCATTACAAAAAAGTCAAACCTGGCTTCATTTCTGCTGCGATGCAATGCAAGCAAGG
>NW_024676584.1:0-243 GCF_008729295.1 Plectropomus leopardus | reverse complement strand
CTAGAGGGCTCACGAGTTTTGATGCTCTCGTGACCGCAACAAGCTCCCGACCTTCAAGCATAATCATACTTTCGGTTTGACATTCAAAATACAATGTTAATATAGTCAAATGAGGGATAAGTGAGGATACTGGCTTTAATAAAGAGGATTTGGGAGGATAAGAGGTCGAGGGCGAGGTGACGAAGTTTTGGGCTTGTTTTGGGCCCTTGATTCTGGCGTGTTGAAGGAGGGGGATCGGTACAA
>NW_024676583.1:0-357 GCF_008729295.1 Plectropomus leopardus | reverse complement strand
ATGTTAGTGTTAATGTTTAAGGAAAAGAAAGATATACATATGTGCGGGTATGTATGTATATGTATGTATGTATGGGTGTGTATGTGCGTATGTAAGTATATATGTTGTATGTATATATATACATATACAATTTTTTTTCTTCCTTTTTTCCTTTTTTCCGGACATTTGAGGCAGACAACGGAAACTAGATATACGCCCAAATGATGTCCCAGATGTAAATGTCTGTTTCTGAACGTCTGACTCTGTATATCTGATTCTGAATGTCAATAAAAAAAATTAATTAAAAAAAAAAAAAGAATTACTAAAATCTCAAGATTGATAAACTTCTTTTTTAAAATAATTTAAGGGCTTTAACAT
>NW_024676582.1:0-390 GCF_008729295.1 Plectropomus leopardus | reverse complement strand
AAAAAAAAAATCACTGCGAGGTTATCACTAAATTGCCTGTGCAAAAAAGAAAGTGTCGAATAAAGATGGTTACGTTGATTTCACTTCCTTAGTGTTTGTATTTGTTTGCTCATAGAAAACAAAGGAAAATCCCTACACATGGAATTCACCTCTGCAGTACCTTTTGATTATTTTTTCAAGACATTTCCTAAATAGAACATGATGATCATGAAATTTACAGGTGTTCAAGGAAGGTTACAAACAAGCAAACTGAACTTTATGGCTCATTTCATACCGCGATGTTTGAACTAGCGCAGAAGTTGCAGCTACATTTGGTGAACAGTGTAAAAATAAAACATTACACATATGTAAACACAATTAAAACAGATCTATGAATAATTCATTGCCATT
>NW_024676581.1:0-210 GCF_008729295.1 Plectropomus leopardus | reverse complement strand
CAGAAGTAACTAAACCCCAATACACATGCAACACAATAGTAAAGAAAAAGAAACTAGATAAGATTGACAAGAGCCAATGTTGATGATGACCGCAAAACTTTATGAAAAGCACACAGAACCATGCAGCACTGCACATACCCGGGATCGGCGAGCCGAGCGATCCGGCCGCGAGGCGATCAGGTGAAGCTACTGGTGGAAGCTTCGAGGAAA
>NW_024676580.1:0-337 GCF_008729295.1 Plectropomus leopardus | reverse complement strand
TCCCACACAGAAATGTTTTGTTGACTAAACTGATTCTTCTTTTTCTTTCTTCTTTTAGCTTTTGCTTTGCGTGGCTCAGTAAACATGCACAGTACATTTTCAAGGCTCTGAGAAAGTTCATAACATATTCAGGCTCCTAATAATACTAACAACAACACCAGCAATAATACAACCATAATACAAGGGATAATGATCTTCTTCTGTTTGAATTCAGGTGTTTTCATTTTTCTGTCAGATTTGTTGTTGTTATTAAAATCAGGGTTAATAAGGTGATCGATGGCATAGAATAGGATTTTTGGACTGTTTTTATGGTCTGTGATGAGTTTAGAGAAGTGAG
>NW_024676579.1:0-307 GCF_008729295.1 Plectropomus leopardus | reverse complement strand
TATCAACATACTGCACAAATCTTTAGCTTCCAAAGATTCTCACAGTTCAATCATCAAGTTATCAAAAATCAAGTATCAAGTAATTTTAATGAAACCATGAACACCAAAGAGGACATTTTTTTAAGCTCGGGAAAAAATGTCCAGTGTCCAATGTTTTTTGTTTTGTTTTGTTTTGTTTTGTTTTGTTTTGTTTTGTTTTGTTTTGTTTTGTTTTCTCTTTTCTTTTCTTTTCTTTTCTTTTGTCTTACTTTCTCTTGTGTTTTGTTTGTTATTTTGGCAAATTTTCAGGTAATTTTCTTGTACTTGT
>NW_024676578.1:0-413 GCF_008729295.1 Plectropomus leopardus | reverse complement strand
GGAAAAAATATGTCAAAAGTAAATAGATGTTTATTGAATATGTTTAATGAATCACTACAATCTGGTGTACTTCCCCCCACCTTGCGTCAGGCCATAATTTCTCTTATATTAAAAAAGGATAAAGATCCTATTTTTTGCGGCAATTACCGCCCTATTTCTTTGCTTTGTGCAGATGTCAAGTTGCTAGCAAAGATGCTGGCAAGACGTCTAGAGTCAGTTCTGCCAACAATAATTTCAATAGATCAAACAGGGTTTGTAAAGAATAGACACTCTTTTCATAATGTTAGACAGGTATTTGATATACTATATTCACCCTCATCCTCTGACAGCCCAGAAATGATAATTACGATGGACACGGAGAAAGCTTTCGACCGTGTGGAATGGTCATATTTGTTTTTTGCACTAAAAAGGTT
>NW_024676577.1:0-270 GCF_008729295.1 Plectropomus leopardus | reverse complement strand
AAATGGAGGAAATACATGCTATTTCCACTAGGTGACCTGTCACAGTCAATGTAGCTGCTGATCACTGACATATCCCAGACTGTCAGCAGCTACACTCACACACTGACATATCCCAGACTGTCAGCAGCTACACTCACACACTGACAGATCCCAGACTGTCAGCAGCTACACTCACACACTGACATATCCCAGACTGTCAGCAGCTACACTCACACACTGACAGATCCCATTGGTTCAGATCATTGTACCATTATTTTTGCAGTCTGCAGA
>NW_024676576.1:0-491 GCF_008729295.1 Plectropomus leopardus | reverse complement strand
TGATGATGATGATGATGATGATGATGATGATGATAATAATAATAATACACTATGCCATCTGTAACTTTTCTGAGTATTAAAGTGTGACTTTCAAAATCAATAATACCACCCAACATTCACACGTTAACCAATTAATTGGAAATCCAGCCAAACAAGACGTGACAATACACCAAAAAAAGGCTTGAAGTTAATGAAGCCTCTTTCTTTAAACCAACAATGGTTTGCTCTCCAGCTGCTGCCACTGATGTTTCAGCTGATGGTGCTGTTGGAGTTGCAGTTGATGTTGCGGCTGATGTTGCGGCTGATGTTGCAGCTGATGTTGATGTCGCTGCTGATGTTGCAGCTGATGTTGATATCGCAGTTGATTTCACAGCTGATGTTGATATTGCAGCTGATGTAGCTGTTGATGTTGCAGCTGATGTTGCAGCTGATGTTGATGTTGCAGCTGATGTTGCAGCTGATGTTGATGTTGCAGCTGATGTTGATGTTGC
>NW_024676575.1:0-501 GCF_008729295.1 Plectropomus leopardus | reverse complement strand
TTTTGAGGTGAGATTGTTTCATAATCCTCACAGGGTTTTCTGTATCTCATTTGCACAATCTGCCACGTTTCTCTTGGTTCTGCTGTTTGTTTTGTTGGGTTTTTTTTGTGCAAAATTTAAAAAATAACAGAAAAAAACTGATGCTGAACCAGGTTTAAAAGGGGTATTAGAAAGAGGAGGGTCGATATTTTTAATGGTATTGATAATCATACATTTGGGATTTCTAAATACTCTAAATCTCCTCCAGATGCTCCAAGGCGTCCCTCTGTCTCAGTGAGTCCCTCAAAGATAGAGGAGGGCAGCTCAGTGACTCTGACCTGCAGCAGTGACGCTAACCCAGCAGCTAAATACACCTGGTACAAGGAGGATGAAGAGTCACCAAAAGCATCCGGACAGATCTTCACCATCAACGACTTCAGCACCAAACACAGCGGGAATTATTACTGCGTAGCCAAAAACAAAAGAGGACGTCAGAACTCCACCTTACACCTGATTACTGCA
>NW_024676574.1:0-1238 GCF_008729295.1 Plectropomus leopardus | reverse complement strand
CCTCCTCTCCTCTCCTCTCCTCTCCTCTCCTCCCCTCCTCTCCCCTCCTCTCTCCTCCTCTGCTCTCCCCCTCCTTCTCAAGTAAAACAATACATTTTATTTTAAAATGTTTTGGTTTAAAAGTGAAATTTAACATATATAAAAACAAGGTAAAGTACTGATGTCCCCCCAAACATCAAAGTACTCTAACAGAGTACATGATTACCTTCTTAAACCTATCGTACCATCCTTTCCAGCGTACATTCAGACACCACAGCTGAATGAATAGACAACGTGGGGCCAAATACCGTACTCGGGTCACTTCAGACTACTGTAGAACATAAAGAAGGCCTGGCAGCTCTAAATACGTCCTTAATCAAAGACTGGAGACAGAATGTCCTCCTACACATTTCATCCTGTCTTTGACAGAGTGGACTCAAAATGACAACATTTCTGTCTTCCAGGATTTCTTATTTAGACAAGCTGAAGGTTGTGCTGTGGGGGGGATGTCACAGCCCCTCTTATGCTGAAGAAACGTGTGTGTCGTTTCATTCAAAGAGGCTATGACGAGAGCTGATCGAAAGGCTAAAAGTGAAGCAAAGGTCTAGAACGACAGACTCTGCTACAAAAAGGGACATCCACACAGGCATCAGAGAGTGTTTTTCTCTACAAAATTTAGCCCAGAGGCTAATCAGATCAAAAATATTATCCGAAAGTACTGAAATATTTTACAATGCGATACCTCATTGTGAAACATCTTCTCAGAGCCTCTCAGTTTTAGCTATAAACGCTCACCTACTCTGAGTGACTTCATCAGTTGCAAAACCACATTTGTCATTTACAGGTTGGAGTGTCATCAGTGAGATGTGTTTTATATTGAGACATTTCAAGGAAAAACACAACAGTAACCCATCCATCCTAAAAGCTGTAGGTATTGATCATATCCCGGAAACAATACGTAGAGAAAATAAGATCAAACAACTCAACCAACGAGAAAGCTTTTGAATCTTTAATTTGAAAGCTACTCACTATCCTGGCCTTAATGAGGATCTTACTTTGACCCATTTTTTTGTGTGCTGAAACATCATTGCAGTGAGAACTGTCCGTGGTCCTGAAACATCATTACAGTGAGAACTGTCTGTAGTGCTGAAACATCATTGCAGTGAGAACTGTCCGTGGTCCTGAAACATCATTGCAGTGAGAACTGTCTGTAGTGCTGAAACATCATTGCAGTGAGAACTGTCTGCAGTGCTGAAACA
>NW_024676573.1:0-344 GCF_008729295.1 Plectropomus leopardus | reverse complement strand
ACACACACACACACACACACACACACAGCACCGACATGTCTCCACTCATTTGCTGTCCCTTTCTCTAGGCCTCAGGCCCAACCAACATTCCTCATTTATTAGCCTGATTTTCTGCCGAATCTAGCTCAAAAATCTACACACCACCTCTCTCTTCTCATTCACTGATGCACCTCAAATGTCACAATACAGTCCACATGATCCAAAACTTCCTACATTTATCTGCCAACACTCACCCACACCAGTAGTAAGCTGGGAAAGCGACAGGGCAATAGAAATGAAAGTATGTGCCAAGAAGCGTTTGAGCTTTCCCTGTTACCAATAAAGATCATGCATTATAATTAAGA
>NW_024676572.1:0-233 GCF_008729295.1 Plectropomus leopardus | reverse complement strand
AAACTTAAAATAATCTTGGAAACTGATTGCCTTGAAAAAGAAAAGTAAATATAACTATTAATCTGTTTTTATATTTACTTTATAACTGATGGTTAAGTTTAGCTAAAATTTCACTGCACTTACTTAATACTGTAAAGTTGTTGCAATTTCAAAATAACCTTGTCGTTTTTAAGTTTTAGCAACTTCAGTAAAACACGTTAATCTGACTTATCTTGTCACTTGATCATGACAGA
>NW_024676571.1:0-372 GCF_008729295.1 Plectropomus leopardus | reverse complement strand
CATAGATTAAACTTGGTATGTAAAGTAATTTTAATACACTCAACCTTAGTTATCTACGGCATATATATGTTGTAACTGAATATTTTTAACATTTGTGCATTAATATACTGGAGAACTGTTATTAATTTAATATCTGATAATTAATACTCACAGGAGCCATACTTCTACTTTTGATACGTAAAGCAGATTTGGCTGATTTTACATGTCAAAGGCAGCAACTAAACATTGTTTTTTTATTATTAATTAATGGATCATATTCTTAATAAAATTCCCAGAGCTGATAGTGATGTATTTATATGTCTCGTTTTGTCAGACCACTATACATTCACACACCACTACTGTATCCTATATTTTGCTTTCATTATTTAATAT
>NW_024676570.1:0-397 GCF_008729295.1 Plectropomus leopardus | reverse complement strand
GCTGCTGAGAGGTCACACATCTCTGTGTGTGTGTGTGTGTGTGTGTGCGTGTGCGTGCGTGCGTGTGCGCGCGCGCGCGTGTGTGTGCATTCAAGTGTCTGTAGTTTATTGTGAAGTTTCCACTCTGATACACTGACTGGCTACCATTGACCTGACACACACAGACACACACACACACACAGAGACAGACTCACAGCATGAAGCTCTGCTGTCGGCTGGAAACCTTGTATCTCCACTTCATGGACTTCTGTTCAAACATTTAACGTGACCCTTTGCAGAGAGTGTGTGTGTGTGTGAGTGAGAGTGTGTGTGTGTGTGTGTGTGTGTGTGTGTGTGTGTGTGTGTGTGTATGTGTGTGTGTGTGTAGTCCAGGTATCACTCCGGTGCCAAGTTTTCC
>NW_024676569.1:0-251 GCF_008729295.1 Plectropomus leopardus | reverse complement strand
TGTGTCCTCTGTCGGGGGTGTGGGGGATCCTCCTCTGCCTCTTTTTTGATCAACAAGCTCTATTTTGGTGCTGTTTTATGTCTCTGACACCTTATGGAGACTAAAAGGACAAAAACTATCACACTATCACTTTATTTTTATTGTTAATTAGAAAATGTTTGGAGGGCCACCAGGAACCCTATCAGGGGCCAGATTTGGCCCGCGGGCCGTCAGCTGGACACGACTGGTGTCCTCCGCTCTGTGAAGTGTGC
>NW_024676568.1:0-209 GCF_008729295.1 Plectropomus leopardus | reverse complement strand
ATTTTATAAGTGCCATATTTTTTTTTTTTAATTTCTTTTCTGTGATTTTAAAAAATGCAATGTTATTTCCATCACAATTTTGATTTTTTTTTCTTTTAAAATGTTTTGGGTATTTTTCTAATATAACGTGCTTTCCAAACCTGCGGATCCGCCAAAAATGTTTAAACTCGCCAAAATTATATAGTTATAAAAGCCAGAGACTGTAAAAA
>NW_024676567.1:0-253 GCF_008729295.1 Plectropomus leopardus | reverse complement strand
TAGTATTATTATTATTATTAATAATAAAGTTAATACAACAGAAAACAGCAAGTTAAACACAAACTGACATGCAAAAGTCCATTAATAATAGATGATTTAAATAAATTGTAACTAAACTAAATTTTATGAAAAAAAGTATAGAAATACAGCATCAATATTCGTCATTGTAAATTGACATTTTCAGCGTTCCCTTACTCCTCTAATATCTCTGCAATATCAGTTTGTGACAGCAGTGGGACAGTTTCCTGTTTTA
>NW_024676566.1:0-203 GCF_008729295.1 Plectropomus leopardus | reverse complement strand
CCAACACGAAGCTCGACCAGCAGGATTTTCTCCTCCACCTGTACACCCAAAATCACACCCAAAATCACACCCAAAATCACACCGAAACTCACACCGAAAATCACACCGAAACTCACACCGAACTCACACCGAAACTCACACCGAAAATCACACCGAAACTCACACCGAAAATCACACCGAAACTCACACCGAACTCACACCGA
>NW_024676565.1:0-213 GCF_008729295.1 Plectropomus leopardus | reverse complement strand
GTGTGTGTGTGTGTGTGTGTGTGTGTGTGTGTGTGTGTGTGTTACCACGGAGGCGATGACGGAGGCGGTGGCGGCGATCTCGTAGTAGGTGGTCCACTCTGAGGCCAGCGTGACGGGGTTGAAGAAGAAGGTCTGCAGGACGTACTTCCTGAAGGCGACGTGGTACGGACGCTGCCAGCTCAGGATCACCGCCGTCGGGCTCAGAGGGTAAAC
>NW_024676564.1:0-206 GCF_008729295.1 Plectropomus leopardus | reverse complement strand
CATGTGTGTGTATGTGTGTGTGTGTGTGTGTGTGTGTGTGTGTGTGTGTGTGTGTGTGTGTTTGCACAGGCATTTGTTCACAGGAGTGTGTGTGAATGTTATCAGGCTCATAGCCAGAAGTCAGATTTTGCCGCTCAATAAATCACACCCTATTAGCCCCCCCTGGTGCTAGGTCTCACACACACACACACACACAGACACACACA
>NW_024676563.1:0-1170 GCF_008729295.1 Plectropomus leopardus | reverse complement strand
TAAATGATGACTTACTTATATTTTTGACATAAATATTTCTCTGTAGTTACCCTATAATTTAGTCTTTTCTATTTTTTTAACATACTATGTTTACTCTTCTTTACTCTCCTTTGCACTCCTTTATCATTGCTAATTTTTCATCATTTTGTAGTGGAAGTGGCCAATAAGAAAAGAGCATCTTATAGAACTGACAAAAAATGAACAGTAAATTCACACAGTACAACTTTCCTCTGAAGATGAAGGTTTTATGTGCTCGTATTTTTCCCAGTCGTGAAGGACCCTGAGTGTGAGAGCAACCCAATCGCTGAGACAGAGGATGATGATGATGATGATGATGAGTTGTCAAGGACCGGACTGGAGCAGGACCAGGACCCGCTCTCACACGTCCAGCCCTCTGAGTTCTCCACGGAGCCCCAGAGTTCTCCAGGGGAGGGAGGGAGTCCGCCGGAGGGCAGCACAGACAGGCCTGTGGCAGGTGGGTAAGACTGGCGAGAAGGGAAAGGGATGATTCCAAAAAATACAAAAACAGAACTGAAAGTGTAATAAACTTCAAGGATAGATTAATAAATGTGAGTGTAAGCTTAACATCTTAAATGTAGAGAGTGTTTGTTTTTTTGTGTATGGTTATAATAGTTTTTGTTGTTAATCTATTTTACTGTCGGCGCTTTTTTATTACTTTGGTCAACAAGTTAACCTAACAATTTCTCACACTATCATTAATTCTCATTGTTTCATATACTGTATATTCCCTTTATATGTTGTTTCAGAACTAAAAACCAACCATCCTTATTCAGGATCAACAGATCATTTGGTGTTTTGCCTATGTCCTGTATCTAGGTTTAATTTTACTGATTGCCAATAAAAATAATGAATGAAAAAGTGTGTGTAATTACACTCAGCCAGTACCAGGGAAGGCGGTCTGCAATACATGCAAAGAAAGTGTCAGCATGGGAAGAACTTTTACTTTGTAAAAGCTCAGGTAGCTTTTTTCATTGAGTCATTTTTTTATTTAAATTTTCACAGAACTCTAATAAAAAAGTTGCAGGGAACTTGTATATGATGAAAGTTTCGGTTTTGATCAGGCACAAGGCAAAATTGCATTCAAAAACCTGAAATTGGCTCGATTTCTTTCAAAAACATTGAAAGTAGGCAATGAGCAACTTCTAAAAT
>NW_024676562.1:0-305 GCF_008729295.1 Plectropomus leopardus | reverse complement strand
GAGAGAGAGAGAAGAGAGAGAGGGCTACCTTTGCTGTTCTTCTGTGAGGTTAAGACATTAACACAATGGTAGCAACAAAGGGCAGAACAGCAGAACAGAGTATGTACACAGGGGGACACAAAAGAAGACAATTTATTTTCAGGCCCCTGTCTGTGTGGAGAAAAAGTAGATTTTTGGGCCTCTAAAAATAGATGTAGAACTTTAACAAAAAGGGGGTCAGCAAACTTGTTTTTTTATCTTGTGTCTGGTTATGTCCCTTTTTTTTTATCATTCTGTGTCTCCTCTCTGAATTCGGACATTTTTGC
>NW_024676561.1:0-211 GCF_008729295.1 Plectropomus leopardus | reverse complement strand
TAATTAGTTGCAGCCACAGACCAGAGTTATCTACATTTTATCTCAAGGGAGACTCAGAAAGTGACAAATGAAAATGTATCTGGTGAACAAAAAACTGTTAATTTTTGTTCAATTTAACAGCAGCTCCATTCTCTATTGCAGTCGCAATCTAATCTCCTACTACAACACACACACACACACACACACACACACACACACACACACACACACA
>NW_024676560.1:0-324 GCF_008729295.1 Plectropomus leopardus | reverse complement strand
TTGACATTTTTGCCATACTATAGTTCAGGTTTTTTGGTCATTTTTTTTGACTTGCCATTTTTTAGTGTTTTTGTCCATTTTTGCAACCTTCTATGCCATGGCGTGTCTCGGCATGCTATTTTAAGCAGTTTTCAGCTGTTTTTGGGACATGTCATTTTTTGACGTTTTTACCATACTATTGATATAGTATTGTTTCTTTGCGTCATTTTTTCAACATGTCATATTATGGTGATTTTGGCCATTTACTCAACTTTTAATGCCATGCCGTGTTTGGGTATGCTTTACCATGTAGTTCTTTGCTGTTTTTGGGACGTCATATTGTGA
>NW_024676559.1:0-235 GCF_008729295.1 Plectropomus leopardus | reverse complement strand
ACACATACACATACACACTTGCCATCTCCACCCACTCACACACACACTAACATACAAACACAGCGTGGCACGCACACACACACACCTGAGCACGTACACAGTTTTTGATACAAAAACATCTTTCTTAAGTAATCATAAACACACATACACACACTGCAAGATTCTCACACTTAAACACAAATGCAAATGTATGCATAGGTAACTAGAAGCTGACACACACACACACACACACACA
>NW_024676558.1:0-383 GCF_008729295.1 Plectropomus leopardus | reverse complement strand
GGAGCGATGCGTCCTGCTGTTTCTAAATAATTCATCCAAAGTCTGATCAAAGCTGAAATGCTGTGGCTGTCAAACACTCAGATGTTCGACACTCAAAGTCCTTCACTGCATTTGGGGTCTTGCAGCTCTGTTCTTATTATCATTGGCTGTTCGTGTTATCAGTCAAAACAGGCTGGAATGAGTTCTATCGACATTCTGTCGACTACGTCTCTTATTTCAATTGAGGAGAAGTTATATCGCGATTGATGTCGTTATCGTTTTATCACCCAGCGCTACTACAAGGCATCAATAATCACTTCTATCAATCGCACTGAGAGTCTGTTGATAGTACAACAATGACACAGCAGCCTCATACATATTTCTAGGATTTGGCAACTTATGTT
>NW_024676557.1:0-239 GCF_008729295.1 Plectropomus leopardus | reverse complement strand
GTTTTATTCTTTTTTATTGCCTAATTTGTTGTTGTATTCATATGTTTATTATTTTTATTGTATTATTTTATTTTATTCTATGGTAAGTGCCTTCCTTTGTATATATATATCTATATATATTTGATTTATTTGCCCTTTTTAATGAACATTTCATGCAGTTCCTGCTCTCTTATTTGCTGCTGCAACAAAACTATTTCCCTCACAGGATTTATAAAGTATTTCTATTCTATTCTTGTCAA
>NW_024676556.1:0-380 GCF_008729295.1 Plectropomus leopardus | reverse complement strand
TTTTAGGACATGTCAAATTTTGACATTTTTGCCATACTATTGCCTTGATTTTTTGGTCAGTTTGTCAACTTGCTATTTTATGGGTTGTCGGACATTTTTGGGATTTTTTTTCAACACTGTGCACTATAACATGCCTCTACCTGCTATACTAAGTGGTTTTTAGCTCTTTGTAGGACATGTCAAATTTTGACATTTTTACCCCACTATAGGCATTCTATTTTGGTCATTTTTTCACCATTCTATTTTCTTTTTTTTTTGACAGTTTTTAGATGTCTTTTCAATACTGTATACTATAGCATGTCTCTTTGTGCAATAAGTTGTTTCAGTTTCCCGCCCCCCCATTTAAACATTTTCACATAATAAAGGTTGACATTTTCATG
>NW_024676555.1:0-645 GCF_008729295.1 Plectropomus leopardus | reverse complement strand
CTGTCTCTCTGAGTGTGAAAGTGTGTCATCCAGCCACCTTTTGTAATTGTGCTGGTACAAGGTGTTTGCAGCGAGGGAAGGTTGATGGGCTGATAACAGGCCTGGCTTTAGGGGTGGAAAGACATTTCCATGCTGCCGCGCCTGCCTCACAATAGCATCTCACTTGCTTCCCTGTGTCTCTCTCACCTCTCCTGCTTCCATTCTGTCTCACACACCTCACACTGCACTCTCCCTCCTCCCTTTTCCCTTCTTTTCTGTGAATTGTAAATGGAGAAACACATCAGGGATCCCTGTTGTTATGAGCTCTATCTTTCCTCGGCTGCTGTTTGTCATTCCGTTCCCTTTTCTCCCCCCTCCGCCTCTTCTCTTGTGTCTAGCAAGGTGTGCAACAGTGGCGTGGCAGCCAGTCAGCTTTCTTAGTTTTCCGTTTGATGCATCGTGGCACATTTCACTGGAACACGCCAGCGCTTCCTGGGAGCAGAACTCATGCCTCGTGTCAGCGCTCTGTCGCCTTGCACTCCCCACTTTCACTCATTACCCTTTTCCCTCTTTCTGCTCTCCCATGCGCCCCCTCCTTTCAGCCTATTCTGCTGGAAAGATAGGGAAATTGTACATTCACACGTTCACACACACACACACACACAC
>NW_024676554.1:0-463 GCF_008729295.1 Plectropomus leopardus | reverse complement strand
TTCCAAAATCTGTTGAAAACCGCTGGAAACAGCTTAGAATAGCCTACCAAGACACACCATAGCAAAGAAAGTTGCAAAAAGAGCCAGGAAAACATAATTTGACATGTCGTAAAAATGACCAAAAATGCAAGACTATAGTAAGGCAAAAATGTCAAAATTTGACGTCCCAAAAATTATTGAAAACTGCTGGAAACAGCTTAGAATCACCTGCCAAGACACGGCATAGCAAAGAAAGTTGCAAAAAGAGCCAAAAACACCAAAATTTGGCATGTTGAAAAAATGACCAAAAATGCAAGACTATAGTAAGGCAAAAATGTCAAAATTTGATATGTCCCAGAAATTGTTGAAAACTGCTGGAAACAGCTTAGAATAGCCTGCCAAGACACACCATAGCAAAGGAAGTTGCAAAAATGGCCATGTACACAGTAATAAATGCATGTCAAAAAAGGCAAGGTCATAGTAT
>NW_024676553.1:0-215 GCF_008729295.1 Plectropomus leopardus | reverse complement strand
ATGCTATGGCGTGTTTCGGCACGCTATTTTAAGTGTTTTTCAAGTGTTTTCAGCTGTTTTTGGGACGTGTCAAATTTGGACATTTTTGCCTTACTATAGCCTTGCTTTTTGGGTCAATTTTTCGACATGCGATTTTATGGTGTTTTTGGCTGTTTTTGCAATTTTCTAATTTAGGTAAAAATGACAAAATTTGACCTGTCCCAAAAACAGCTGAC
>NW_024676552.1:0-1052 GCF_008729295.1 Plectropomus leopardus | reverse complement strand
TTTGTGCCAAATTTGGGGAAACTCCCTCAAGGCCTTCTTCAGATATTTCATACACCAGAATGAGATGGACAAAAGGTCATAATGACCTTTGACCACTGAATTCTAATCAGTTCATAGTTAAGACAAAGTGGACGTTTGTGCCATATTTGAAGAAATCCCCTCAAGGTGTTTTCAGACATCACATTCACAAGAATGAGACAGACGGGGTCACAGTGACCTTGAACTTTGAACAATAACCACCAAAATCTAATCAGTTCATCGTTGAGTCCACATGGATGTTTGTGCTAAATTTGAAGATGGACAGATAACCCAAAAACATGTCCGTCCACAGACATCCTCAGCTCCTTTAAGTAAGACCAACATCATGAACATAATGATCGTCTTTCTCTCTAACTGCTCTGTTTTACCGTCACACAGACCTTCAGTGGTAATATTTTGAGTTCATCCCAAAAGGTAATGTAAGGAAACATCCTCTCAGTGAAAGTGTGTCTGAAGGTGTGTATGTGTGTGTTAGTATCAGCATCAGAAAATGACAGCTTTCTGCCTTTCCAGTTCAGATTCACTCTGATCCTCTGGAGCTTCTTCTTGACTTTGAGAGCAGTGGCTGGATCTGGTGGTGACCCTGCAAAGTATTTACCTTCATAGAACCACACTCTCCATAATCCAGACTGTATGAACCCCTTCCTCTGGACAGACTCTGCTAACACACCCAGTACCCAGCCTGCAGTGTCTCCAACCTCGACGTCCCAGCTGTGAGTCCCTGAGTTAAAGCCCTCAAAGCCGAGAACAGAGTAGTGTTTATCAAATCTCTCTGGATTATCAGGAAGCTGCTGTTTCTCTCCTCTTGCTCTCACGCTGGTCAGATCTTCAGACAGTCTTTCAGGGATAACCTTCCACGTACTGTAACATACCAGTGAATTTATTTTCTGTAAGTTAGTGAGTAACACATAACGTATGTCAAGTATTTGTCGACCTCCAACTGCACGATAAAGCATTCCAGCATCTAAAAACACGCCATGTCAGGAAAGGCAAATCAGTGCAACCAACTTTTT
>NW_024676551.1:0-266 GCF_008729295.1 Plectropomus leopardus | reverse complement strand
CAAAACACCAAAAAGTAGCATGTTGACAAATCCACCAAAACTGCAAGACTATAGTATGGCAAAAATGTCAAAATATGACACGTCCAAAAAACTGCTGAAAACCACATTAAACTGCATAAAAGAGCGTCTTGAGACACGCCATAGCATAGGATTTATCAAAAATGGCCCAAAACATCAAAAATGAGCATGTTGAAAAATCCACCAAAAATGCAAGGCTATAGTATGGCAAAAAAGTTAAAATTTGACACGTCCCAAAAACAGCTGAA
>NW_024676550.1:0-767 GCF_008729295.1 Plectropomus leopardus | reverse complement strand
ATGGTGTTTTTGTCCGTTTTGGCAACTTTCTATGCTATGGCGCGTCTTGGCACACTATGTCATGCTGTTTTCAGGTGTTTTAAACTGTTTTTTGGTCATGTCATTTTTTGACATTTTTGCCATACTATAGCCTTGCCTTTTCGGTCATTTTTTCAACACGCATTTTTATGGTGTTTTTGTCCATTTTTGCAGCTTTCTATGCTATGGCGTGTTTCGGCACGCTATTACATGCTGTTTTCAGGTGTTTTAAGCTATTTTTGGGACATGTCATTTTTTGACATTTTTGCCATACTACAGCCTTGCCTTTTCGGTCATTTTTTTGACATGCATTATTATGATGTTTTTCGACGATTTTGCAACTTTCTATGCTATGGCGTGTCTTGGCACGCTATTTTATGCTGTTTTCAGGTTTTAAATCTGTTTTTGGAACATGTCATTTTTTGACATTTTTGCCATACTATAGCCTTGCCTTTTCCGTCATTTTTTCAACACGCATTTTTAAGGTGTTTTTAGCCATTTTTGCAGCTTTCTATGCTATGGCGTGTTTCGGCACGCTATTACATGCTGTTTTCAGGTGTTTTAAGCTATTTTTGGGACATGTCATTTTTTGACATTTTTGCCATACTATAGCCTTGCCTTTTCGGTCATTTTTTTGACACGCATTTTTATGGTGTTTTTTGCCATTTTTGTAGCTTTCTATGCTATGGCGTGTTTCGATGCGCTATTTTATGCTGTTTTCAGGTGTTTTAAACTGTTTTTTGGACATG
>NW_024676549.1:0-309 GCF_008729295.1 Plectropomus leopardus | reverse complement strand
ACTGTACATATACTCTACACACACACACACACACACACACACACACACTCACACACACTCACACTCACACACACACTCACACACATTCTCACACACACACACACACACACACACACACACACACTCACACTCACACACATTCTCACTCACACATGCACACACACTCACACACACACACACTCACACACTCACACACACACACACACACTCACACTCACACTTGTATAAACTGAAGCTGTTTGCTGTGAAGTCAGAGTCTGACGTGTGTGTGTGTGTGTGTGTGTTTTGTTCCTGCAGAGTGTGCGGCAG
>NW_024676548.1:0-227 GCF_008729295.1 Plectropomus leopardus | reverse complement strand
TTGCCTTTTTGGTCATTTTTTCAACATGCATTCATATGGTGTTTTTGGCCGTTTTTATTTAATGCTGTTTTGGGGTGTTTTCAGCTGTTTTTGGGAAATGTCATATTTTGACATTTTTGCCATACTGTAGCCTTGCCTTTTTGCTCATCTTTCAATATGCATTTTTATGGTGTTTTTGCTAAATTCTATGCCATGGCGTGTCTTGGCACTCTTTTTTATGCTGTTCT
>NW_024676547.1:0-200 GCF_008729295.1 Plectropomus leopardus | reverse complement strand
CCACGCAGACACAGGGAGAACATGCAAACTCCGCACAGAAGGGCCCCCGCCCGGACCGAACCCCATTCCAACCGGGTTTCGAACCAGGGATCTCAGACCATCAACATAACAGGTTCTGACATGAGAACAAGGAGCACAATGAGGAAAAAATAAATAACGACAAATTCACTTTGTTTTATCCTGGTTGGCTATTTCCACAA
>NW_024676546.1:0-307 GCF_008729295.1 Plectropomus leopardus | reverse complement strand
TCTCCATCATTCCCAGCAGCTCTGATTATTCAGGCTTTAATTAAACCTCACAGAGGAAAAATGACTCATCTTCCACACATCAGTGTATCAATCTGTGATCGATTAATATCAGGTGACATCATCAAACAGCGGATGACATCATGCGTGTTTCGGTAGGAGCAGGGTAACGGCAGCACACGGAGCCAGACGTCTCAGAGGAGATCAGCAAACTGCTGAGCAGCAGAGTCCCAGTTAATCCTGTCAGTGAGGAGAAAGGCTGCTCAAACACAGAGCAGAGCCTCTCTGCCGCTCTATCAGAGTCAAACAC
>NW_024676545.1:0-296 GCF_008729295.1 Plectropomus leopardus | reverse complement strand
AGAGCTCTTCCCGTAGTCCAAATACTTCTTCACCCACTCAGGACAAATCTGGGTGAGGTAGTTCTTTAGACTTGCTATCCGAGCTTGGTTATTGTCCCACTTGCGTTTGGTGATAAGAGCCTGTTGTTTTGGAGCGATCCATGTCTCTGTCTTCAGGTCCAATGATATGAAGTCTTCTCCATCATAACCAACCTGATCAAAACCTTTAACCTCATTAGTCTGATCATCCCACTCACAGCCGTACATCACCTGGAAAACGTGGACACCTGAGAGAGACACAAAGACAGCATTAAACC
>NW_024676544.1:0-404 GCF_008729295.1 Plectropomus leopardus | reverse complement strand
TTTTTTGAGTGTTGCAGTTGAAGTTTCATTCCTGAATGCAGAAGAAAGAAGCCAGTTTAAGGATAAAGCTCTCAACACAAGATCTTATTTATTTGTCGTGTCGAAACATTTTACGCCTCTTGTTCATCCTCAGGAGTCAGGAGACGGCTGCGGAAAAGTCGAGCAGGTCGTCCGCACTGACACCAGGCCAGGAGAAAGCTCGGAGGATAACAAGTAAGTTGAAATGTTTGGAGCGTCAAGAAATATTTTAACTACAAGGAAAGAAAAAATACTATAATGGAAATCCTCATAGTGAAAAAAAGAGAGAAATACGGAGACACATTTAGTCTCTCTACTTTGAGCTTTTATGGAAACGACCAAAATTTGCATGGTGTATAAAGTATCAAAACTTTCAAGTACCTTGA
>NW_024676543.1:0-239 GCF_008729295.1 Plectropomus leopardus | reverse complement strand
AACAATGGGTTAAACAGTACAGACGAAGCCACAAGGACATGTTATGTTAGCTAGCCAGCACACTGTCCTTCTCTGTTTACCCTCTGCTCTTTTGTCCAACGAGCAGCTAATTAAGTCCAAAACACGTCAGAACTTTGAGTTTAAATTATGTTGCTATGTCTTCTTGCAGATTACTTTACAAATAATAAATTAACACAAATACACACACTTTAGTGCACAACTTCTCAAAACTGCTCAGA
>NW_024676542.1:0-423 GCF_008729295.1 Plectropomus leopardus | reverse complement strand
TATGTAGAACAACATGTTTTCTTTTTCATTTTTTGTTACCTTTATCATCAAAGGATTAGGGGTGGGTGGGGATAGGGGCAGAGGAAAAATACTCAAATATGGAGTAAAAATTATTTCCATTTGTATTATATGTGTATTTTTCTGTACACCTAATATTCTTCTAATAAAATATTACTGGGAAAAAAGAAGTAAACTTACTTATAACTTACTTTGTAATCAAGGGTCCCAAGTGTTAAAATTACAGGCCTACTACATGCATTAAAGTGTGGTCCATTCTACATGAATAAGGGGAATTCTAAATCACAGATCGTGAAACTGGGGGATTATATTGTTAATTGAAGGATTTTTCTAGTGCTTTCAGGCCAATCAGTCTTCTATAGTTTCTGAAAAGTTGACCACACAAGTACTTTATCTCACAGTGAA
>NW_024676541.1:0-1057 GCF_008729295.1 Plectropomus leopardus | reverse complement strand
GGACAGAGTGGCTGAACACAGGTATGCTATTCGCAGTGGAAACATGATCACAGATTGGCCTGCATTCCAGTTATCCAGTGGAAGAATCTGTCTCATTTTATATGGTAAGGACTGCCAGAGGAGCTCAATAGAAGTTTGACTAAATGGCAAAGACAAGAAATTGCTGTACTTTACTGAAAAGTACTGAAAGAACTAAAAAAATGTAATTGTCGATTTCCTGTTTATAAGATTCCTTATGGCTGAGTTAGCATGATCCCCTTCTGAACTCTGGAGGCTTTTTGATCTCTGAGGCTTTTACGAGAAACTCCACAGCAAGGATTCTGTTTAGGGCAGAGTGAGTAAATGCATCCCAGAAAGTTTCACTCTTTTCCTCCTTTACATACCGCTCTTCTCCTCTCTTACGGAAAAAGAAACTTGGAGGAGATAAGAAGAGGATGAGGAGGAAATGAAAATCTTTATCTTTGAAAAAACGGCTGATGAAGTACCCTTGGCATAACTGATCAAGCAACACATTCTCGCTCTGCACTCGTCAAATACCAGACTGGGTCGGTCAAAACACATCCTGCATTATCATACCTGCTCTGTTATTATTCATGTAGGCTACACACTATGAGCATTAATGGATTTTGCATATTTTTCTCATTTCACAGCATGCATTTTGCTTATAGGCCAAAAAAGAAGGCCCATACTTAGTCTACTAGTGCCCTACATTCATGTGTATAACAACCCAAGTGAAAATGAATGGCAGCATAGATTTTTTGTAGGCATATTTACAACATGATCACAATCCCCTCAAACCGAAAATGCTTCCAGAGGAAACACCTGTGCACACTGGTCCGGAGCTCTTGCCCAGAATTCAGTGTTTATGGTTTCCATGTTTGCAATTGCACAAGTGCAGACTTTTGAAAATGTGATGTTTCATACGCTTGATGTCTTTTGTATACTTTACACTCAATGAATTTTTTTTCTAGAGCTCCTCAACACACAGGCAACTGGATGTGAAAAGTCGGCCAAATAAACTCCGGCTGTGACATAATAACAGTGTGTTTAAGTACCC
>NW_024676540.1:0-342 GCF_008729295.1 Plectropomus leopardus | reverse complement strand
CTTTGGGTAATGTTATTTTTAGTTTTTACAGTTTTTGATGTTTTTTTTTCTTCTTTAGTTTTTTTTTAGGGTTTGGTTGTTTTTTGTTTTTATAATTTAGATTGTTTTTCTATTTTAATTAATTAGGAGCTGGGTTTATTTTTCGTTTTTAGAATTTTGAGGTTTGGGGTGTTTTTTTATATGTATATTTCTCAAATAATTTGGTTTTTTTTTGAGGGGGCAGTTTTTTTAAATAGTTTTTGGGTATTTTTTTCTGTATGTTTGGGATTTTTTTTGAAGATTTTACTTTCCATAGTTTAAATACATTTTCCTGATTATGCTTGCTTACGTTTACCTAAGTAC
>NW_024676539.1:0-231 GCF_008729295.1 Plectropomus leopardus | reverse complement strand
CTTGGGTGCTGTATTTTTTATTTTGTTATTGTTTTGTATGTTTTTTTTGTTTGTTTGTTCTTTGTGTCTTTGCCTTTTGGTTGTTTTGGCTACACACTTTTCTAACGCAGGACAAGGCTCTGTGAGTATAGCTTGTGTTCATGTCGTCACTGTCCTTATCCTGTAATATATTTATTTAACTTTGTTTAATAATATGGAATGTAAATTTATAAACAATAACTTTTTCTTTAA
>NW_024676538.1:0-348 GCF_008729295.1 Plectropomus leopardus | reverse complement strand
ATAGCTATTGTTTTGTTGTTGTTTTTTTCATTTATTTATTTATCTATTAATTTAAAATAATTATAATTTTTCATTTCTCCTTTTTACCTTTACTCTGATAGCTTTTTTGCTGGTTGCTATTTCACTCATAGGCACCCAGTTGCTTGTTTTATGTATGATGGTTATTCACTGTAAGTCACAATTCATCTCAGGTAGCAATACTGTTTTTTTCTGTTAGAGCTACCATGGAGCGTTTTGGATTGCTTGTGTTTAAGGAGTTCTTTGCACGCATCTCAGTTGGGGAGATGCTTGTGCTTGGGCAGGCAAGGGGGGCGGGTTCTGTGTATTTTTTGTACTTTTTCTACATGT
>NW_024676537.1:0-626 GCF_008729295.1 Plectropomus leopardus | reverse complement strand
AAACTTGGAATACAATACAACAAAAAAGCTTATTTTCTCAATTTCAGAAGGACTGCTTGATGTGAAGCATCAGCATCACAACACAACCACTAAGGTAAGATATAGTTTAGCGATAGTTATTCTGAAAAATGTAAAATATTTCTGGATAGAAAAGTTTAACAAAGAGCAAGAAGATGCTGGATAGTGCGGTCTTCTTGAACTAGATGAATGTTAGTTGCCTATAAATGTTTTCATATTTTGTTTTTTACCCTTTTTGCTTTCACTTTCTCTGTTTCGATTTCATAAAACTAAAAATTAACTTTGTTGAAATGTAATATTTTTGGATATTTATTTGTTCAGACTCAACTATGTTGCACGAGCAATGTCTTTAACATTTGATTTGGTTTTAGAAATTAAGACTCTTGTTAACATGTTGCTATACTGTCTTGTAGCCATGGGACCCAGGCCGTCCAAACCTCAACCCTGCCCACCTTCTCCTTGTAAGATATTCAAAATATCACAGAACATGGTGTAAATGTATACAAAAAAATAGGATATTCCTCATTTGTGATAACATTTTCCTAAAATGTGATTTGTTACATAACATTTCCTCTTTACTTGTCAGCTTTTCCTGAGGAATGGAGGAA
>NW_024676536.1:0-412 GCF_008729295.1 Plectropomus leopardus | reverse complement strand
TATATATATATAAAGCATGCTGCAGGAAACTTTAAGTAAAGCAGCTCAGAAACAATGACTGTTGCAACATTATACAAGAGTCGACTATGCAAGGCTGCATATTCAGCTACCTACCGACATTATTTCCTAATTTTATTTCTAGCCGGTGACTTTAGTGTGTCTTCACATATAGACATGACTGTTTTGCCCCCAGTATTGAACAAGTATTGGCAAGAATTGGCAACATACTGCATCGATTGAAATTAAACCTTGAGGTCACTCAGAACAGTATACTAACAATAATTTAATCAATAGTGATTGTACATTTGACCCTGTTTAAACAAGCACTTTTCTTTAACAAAGGTCTTACATACAATGGCCCCAAAGACCTTTGAGACAAATCCTTTAAAAAACTGACCCTGTATGTCCCTCT
>NW_024676535.1:0-301 GCF_008729295.1 Plectropomus leopardus | reverse complement strand
CAGTGGCAGCATGAGGGTACTAGCCCGCTGGGGCCCTTTTGTGTAAAGTGTAAATGTTCTCCCCGTGTCAGCGTGGGTTTTCCTGGGCTCTCTGGCTTTCTCCCAGAGTCTAAAGACATGCAGTTTGGGTTAATTGGTGACTCGACGTTGCCACTAGGGGGGAGAATGTGAGCGTGATTGGTTGTCCGTCTGAATTAACCCTTTTCCACAGAAAGTAGCACATAAATGCAGGTTTGTTTGACATAACACCTGCAAAAAATAGAGACTCCTTTTTCATTACCAGTAGAAAAGCTGTGTACAA
>NW_024676534.1:0-298 GCF_008729295.1 Plectropomus leopardus | reverse complement strand
TTGTTCGTTAGGGAAGCAAGAAACTGCTGCGGCGAGGAAAAGACAAATGATGTTGTAGCTCAGTGGGAGTTTGCTTGGTTAAGAGCATCATTAGCGAGTGTTGAGCAAAACTACACTGCAGATGACTGATTCAGTCATCTGCAGTGTTTTTAAAAAGCTAGGAAAAAATGTCCAGGGACAAAAGAAAATGTAAAATTATATTACAAAATTATTACGGTGTTTTCAGCACTTTTTAAAGGTCTTTTTTTCCAAACCTTTAAAAAAAAAAATAATAAGTTTCAGGCCATTTTCCTTTACT
>NW_024676533.1:0-215 GCF_008729295.1 Plectropomus leopardus | reverse complement strand
ATATTAGATAAGGTGCCTTCAATGTTCTTCCTGCCTTAAGGAAAATAGTATTTTTGGCTCACTGAACACATTAACTGCTGGTCTACCATTGCTTTGATCACTTACTTAATTTGTGTTATTGTGTGACGTTGATTAACTAAACCTTTTAAACACCAAAGTCACACAATTACACAAACAAGTGAACTGATTGGTGCAGCAGTGGACCAGCAGCTCAG
>NW_024676532.1:0-215 GCF_008729295.1 Plectropomus leopardus | reverse complement strand
AACAGCAGAATGACTGTAGCAAACAGTAATAATAAGAGGGTGAGAAAGAGCAGCTCGTACAGGTGTGGTGATACTGCAGAAAATTAATATTAAAATTGTTTCATATATTCAGAATCCCTGTGCACCAATAAATCAATATTTTAAGTGTTCTCGAATTCGATTTAAAACTGATGTTGCCTTTTTGGTTACCACCCACAATATATCTGATTATAATT
>NW_024676531.1:0-378 GCF_008729295.1 Plectropomus leopardus | reverse complement strand
AATGCCCGGGTCTCATCTCACATGATGCCACTTGCTGCGACACGCAAGCATGCAACACAAAAAACAAAAGGCTGCTGTTGGCAGCTGTGGAACAAAGTGAGAGGAAGGAAGGAGACTTGAAAAGAAGCAAAGATGGGGTAATGCTAATGATGTTAATTGGAAAATGTTAGCATGCTAACACACTCAACATGGTAACTTTACTGGATAAACATCAGAGCCACCAGTGTGGCTGAAGACTTCCTGGTCTTAAAAAAAAAAAAAAAAAAATGTTTAAATATTTTATGAGAGCAGCAGGTGATCTGACTTGGTCTTTAAGAGAATGCCAATTCCACCTCTCTGTTGCTGCTGTGTCTGAGCTGCACCTTGAGAAATGGCTCC
>NW_024676530.1:0-1131 GCF_008729295.1 Plectropomus leopardus | reverse complement strand
CCTGCCAAAATAGAACGTGGTAATCGGTAACTGGGTTACTACTATTTTTCATGTATATGGGGAATATGATATCCTGAATATGATCATAACCAAGACAAGCCTTATAAAAGGGTTATCTGTGTCCATGTAAACATTCAGTCTTTTTTGCCAGCCTAGGAGTCAAATTCTCTAGATAAGGGATGTTGTTTTCTGGCCAACATCAGTTGTTAACAACTGATGCAGGGTGACAGTCAAAACTCTGGCAGATAGAAACATGCTCCCCCCACAAAAACACACAGAGACATAAAGATACACAAACCTGAACCCAGGGATCATCTTGGCAAAACCAATGACCTTCTGGATGCTATAGGAGACCAGGTCAGCCAGGTGGGGCAGCATGGAGAAGCTGGAGCCCTCCTCCTCACTGGAGTCAGGGCTGCTGCCTTGCTCGTGGTACATCATCAGTAGGTTGTTGAAGTTCATTTTGGTGTCTACTGACTCTGCAGTGAGCAAGATGAAGACAGCAGAGCATAGAGGAGGCAAAAAGAGAAACGAGGAGAAGAAAGGAGACTATTAAAGAAGGGAGAAAAAAGTGTTCATACACAAAGCATTACAATGTCACACTATTCCTCCGTGAATAGACACGTCAGTGCTGAGAGAACAGAAAGAAATCATGGAACAGAGAGGGCTTGTTGATGGAAAGAATCAACTGAAAATACACGAGTGTCAGGTCAGTAGAAGTGAGATGAAAGCTTGGGTGACAGCTACGACAACATGTGAAGCACGCAGAGCTAGCTGGGGTTGTTTTGAGTCATTTGTCTCCACTGAGTGTTGGCGGTAAGCCACGTGACCATGTCCCTGGCTGTGTTCGCTCCATTAGTGACGGATGCATTAATGAACTGATGTTTACTAGTAGGAGTCAGGTGTCTGGGGGGAACAGGCTATTCACAGAATTTCAACTGGATTCTCAGAAAGCAGCGTAACAGATACACCAACAAGAAAACAGCTGAACTGGAAAAAAATCCTGTCTTAAAGAGATAGTTCAGATTTTTTGAAGTGGGGTTGTATGAGGTTGTCATCCTAAGTCAGAGTATTACATACAGTAGGTGGTGGTTAACACGCCCCCAGTTTGGGGAAGCATGCAGGAATACC
>NW_024676529.1:0-283 GCF_008729295.1 Plectropomus leopardus | reverse complement strand
CACTTAAAATAACAAAAGGCACACAGGAAAATGTTTAAAACACAACCATAAAAGAAAATTTTAAGAATAACAGATGGGAATAAAAAAAAAAAAAAAAAAAAAATTTATTTTAGTCAGTGGTTGAATTTAAAATCAAAACAATACAGTGCACGACTTAAGTGCATTTCATGAGTAATGTATTAATAAATGCATGCATGCACAAGTGCATTCTATGCAGTCTGCACATGTACATGCACATAAATTCATAATTTTAAATTATTTCCTGTTTATATACACAGGTATT
>NW_024676528.1:0-282 GCF_008729295.1 Plectropomus leopardus | reverse complement strand
CCCCCCCACCCCCCACCCTCACGCTATCTTGTCCCCCCCCAAAAAAATAAAGAAGAGAGAACAAATAAAAGTTAAGCAAGAAAACTTGACATGGTGTGCAAGAACCAATTAAACTGTTCTATAGCCTTAAAATGAATAGCAGCATTAATTAATTAGTTAAAAAACAACTTTTAATCACTATATGATCCAATCAGTCATCAGCAATACAATGTCACAGATGATGTCACAGGTTGTAAGAGTCAGTGATATAAATGAGGATCAATGACTTCATCAGTGACATCA
>NW_024676527.1:0-253 GCF_008729295.1 Plectropomus leopardus | reverse complement strand
TTGTTGCCAATATTTATGAAAGAAATCAAAACAATTTGCTCAAGTTTCGAAGGGTTAAATCACCGGTCTGTTTGTTTAGGAGATGAAGAGACCTCTGCAGATCATTTGGCTCCAGATAAAAACCTCCTAAACATGAACGCTGAAGGAGTTCTAACCAGGACGTGACGCTTGGCACTTTGGAGAAGGTTCAGCTGGTTTCACAGTCTGCAATCTTCTCCGCTAGACGCCACTAAATCCTAAACGCTGCTCCATT
>NW_024676526.1:0-387 GCF_008729295.1 Plectropomus leopardus | reverse complement strand
ACCTGTTCTTATAGTTAGGTTCATTGTATTTATTACAAACAAAAACAAGATATAATGGGAAGAAAAAATAAACAACCTTGCAAACAAATAAGACTAATAAATAACCAATAATAGGAGAATACAGTGTGTGTATATTTTAACATTTCATCGTTCTGTTTTTGTACTGTTCTTGGCTGTCTTTTTGTTTGCTCTGACTCTATTTTGAATGTCAGGGGTTTTTTTTGTTTTGTTTTGTTTTTTTAATTTTTAATTAAAATTAAAATCATGTTGACGATATTTTAAATATCTGTCGATGCTAAATTTTAATGTGTGTACATCAACATTTCATTTTTCACAAGATGGATGACGTCGGCATGAGACGGAATCCACTGGATTTTGGTTACCTGA
>NW_024676525.1:0-229 GCF_008729295.1 Plectropomus leopardus | reverse complement strand
AGTCCAAACCAGGTCCACACTGTGAAGGACTGTGGCACCAGGGACTCAATTTGGGTCTTGCCTAAAATTTGGATTCAAATATATTTACACAGTCTGTGAGAAAACGAGGGGCTCCTGAAATAACTCCTTAACTTCTCTTTATTGCCTCTAATTTCTGTCATACAGGAAAAGCTCTTGACCATGTCCTCCATAACAACTTTGAACACGATGAGGGAATGCGAGCGAAATC
>NW_024676524.1:0-219 GCF_008729295.1 Plectropomus leopardus | reverse complement strand
GAACACATTTTTGTCCACATTAAATTATTGTTTCTACCACCTGTGAGAAACATCCGTAACTTGAATCTACATAAAAATGCAACAGATAATTACTGTAACATTATCGTGGGACACCTCCGTATAGAAAATGCAGCAAACATGGTGTTATTTATGTTTCTTCTTTCTGCACATTTGCAGAAAGAAGAAACATAAATAACACCATGCACTTCATGACTTTTG
>NW_024676523.1:0-308 GCF_008729295.1 Plectropomus leopardus | reverse complement strand
TATTTTATAGAATTATTATTTTTCAAGCACTTTTTGAGGTTGTTCTCTTGTTTTTACTTTTTTTGTTTGTTGTAATTTTCAGGTAATTTTCTTGTATTTGTTTTTTTAAAATTGCTATTTTTTTCAGTTCTTCTTAAGTTTATCATTGCTCTTTTCCCATATTTTTGAAGGGCATCAAGCCGATTTGCTTGAGGTTCAAACAGTTTAATAAGATAGTTTCAACTCACTCACTTTGCGACCAATGTGATTGTCAAGTAAAGTGGGTGCACAATCTGCTGTCATTAAAAGCACTTTACATGTTGAACTGT
>NW_024676522.1:0-276 GCF_008729295.1 Plectropomus leopardus | reverse complement strand
TTAAAAAAAAGACGTAATAAGATGAAAAACAGAAAAAAATGACAAATTCCAATGCAAAAATTCAGACTGGGGTTACGCAAGTAGCCTAAAGTTATATTTAACAATCACAGCATAAACTGTACATTTTATCTAAACAGTGAAGGCAATAACTGCAAGACATTTCTGTAAAGTGAGCAGTTTGGATGATTTCTATGAACTTTTTATACAATTCTGTCTGCATCCTGTGTTGTTTTAACAATCATACATTTTGTTTTTTTTCTCTCTGATACTTGATTA
>NW_024676521.1:0-456 GCF_008729295.1 Plectropomus leopardus | reverse complement strand
ACATGCAAAGAAGGGGTCGGGGGACACGGGAGGCTGGTTGTAGACCGGCCGGGGTTGGGGGGGGTACCACCAGACGTTCAGCTCACTGATGAGCCGAGGCCTCCCCTAGCTGTCCCTGGGAAACAGCACCCGACAGATCCACTGCTGCTGCTCCACAGTGAGAGCTGCCCGCCAGGACTGTGGCAACAGCTGAAAAACAGAGGAACACAAGGAGCATTTTACAATCTGAGGACATCGATTTATGAGGTGGGTGGGCAGAGCGGCCACAGGTGAGGCCTGACGTGTTAGACAGACAACCTTTACCTCAGCACTGCTAGCAGGTGGTGGGGGAGGGAGGAAGGCAGGCCCGGGCAACTCCTCCTGTACTCCCTCCTCCGCGGCGGAGGCTTGGGCGGGGGCAGGTGCGGGCGAAGGATGGGGAGCTGGTGTCTCTGCTGGCTCGGCGATGACGAGGGC
>NW_024676520.1:0-239 GCF_008729295.1 Plectropomus leopardus | reverse complement strand
CTCAAAGGATCAAAACGACAGAGGGATCAGACTTGGAGTGAATGTGTTTACTACTGCGCAAAATAATAGAACCAGAAATGTTTCATAGCGCTCTGAGTCAAATAGGATTTTCTCATGATGTGTTATATATAAGTTTATATCTAAGTTTGAAATAAATCCGCTCTCATAGCTTCTTTGTGGTCTGAAGAAAAATTTTTTCTTTCCTAATGTGCATATATAGTATATTCTTTTTTGTGTAT
>NW_024676519.1:0-1498 GCF_008729295.1 Plectropomus leopardus | reverse complement strand
AGAGTAGGGGAGTAGGGGAGAGAATAAAAATGAAGGACAGAGACAGATTGAAGTTGATCCAATCTAAGTCCTATAGCTTCTTTTAAAGCTGGGGTAGGCAGAAATCTAAAAAAGGCATAAAAATACACCCTCCATCTGAAACTCTTCCTTCTCTGTCCAGAGCCCTCAGGCATATGCACGTGCTACATACAGTAGCCGAGTGTTTCCTAAACATTAATTTACTTCATCTTACTCCGTTGTAGAGTTGCACACAGCACATTCACTCAGCCCATCCTTGCCCCATTCCCTTAGCAAGTTAATGTTAGCCACCCCACTGTCAGTTCGCTTCCTTCCCCACTGCAGTGGACTGCCTCCCTGGAAGGAGCCGGACTTTCAGTCAGGGGCCAGCAGCCAGCACAAACACCCTAGAGCCTGCTGTCACAGAGGGTCTAATCTGTTTGTTTAGTGTTTCTCCATGGGGGCATTCAGAGGACATTTGGGGGCGCTGGAGGCAATATTCTTGAAAGGAGGGCATTGAGGTGTTCTTGGGGGGCGTTTGTGCGTATTTGCTTATTGATGCCAGTTTAGTCCTGCGAGCACGTTTTCCCAATTCTATCTATTGCACATCTGTCCGTCCTGGAAGAGGGATCCCTCCTCAGCCGCTCTTCCTGAGGTTTCTTTGGAGTTTTTCCTTAAGCGAGGTGAGGATCTAAGGACAGAGGGAAGTCGTATGCTGTAAAACCCTCTGAGGCAAACTTTGTTTTGTGATAATGGGCTTTATAAATAAAATTGTCTTGACTTGACAATTTTATGATTAGACTGGCATTTACCATAATTAAATTAAGCTCTATTTTAAAATGGGGCTCTATGTCTGTCAGCTGCTGACCAGGGGTCCATCTCCAGAGCTGCTGACTGCTCTCCTCCCGCTGAGTTGGTCTGTAGTGTCAGAAAGTGAGGCAGAGGACACACTTTGATTCTAGACTCTTGCTAATGTTAGCTTGGCCTTTATAAGCGTGAACATAAAGCCACAGCTGTAAGCCTTTGGCTCTGGCTAGCAGAAAGTTGAACTACTGGTAACTTTTTCTTTCAGTCCCAGAAAGGCTTTGCCAATACTGGCAATACTGTTTATTGACAAATTCGCTTTTAGACTCTCTTTTGATAAGTCCTTCTCCCTTTTTGTGGTGGGGTTGCTTTGCAGTTAAGGCAATAGTTGCCAAAATTAAAGTGCCTACACCAGCTTTAAAAGTTTATCTAAAAATAATGTAGGTTTTATATCTCTGGTCTGTGCACTCACTCTGGAGTTAAAAACTTTAACTTTCAAACATGAAACCTGAGCAAACTTGCTTGATTTCTTTCATAAACACGGAAATTTAACACGAAAAAGCCCAAAAATAATAAGTAATAATAAGTAATAATAAGTTGTTAGTGAGAAGTTACAATAAAATGTCCCAAAAAAAGAAAAAAAGGTAAATTAAAAAATAAACAAAAAAAAGAAAACAACCTCAAGAAACTGCCATTT
>NW_024676518.1:0-249 GCF_008729295.1 Plectropomus leopardus | reverse complement strand
CTCAAAGGATCAAAACGACAGAGGGATCAGACTTGGAGTGAATGTGTTTACTACTGCGCAAAATAATAGAACCAGAAATGTTTCATAGCGCTCTGAGTCAAATAGGATTTTCTCATGATGTGTTATATATAAGTTTATATCTAAGTTTGAAATAAATCCGCTCTCATAGCTTCTTTGTGGTCTGAAGAAAAATTTAATTGCTTTTTTTCTTTCCTAATGTGCATATATAGTATATTCTTTTTTGTGTAT
>NW_024676517.1:0-306 GCF_008729295.1 Plectropomus leopardus | reverse complement strand
TTCAGCACTTTACAGTGTTCAATCATATGGAATGCTGTAGTTATGACTGTAGTTTGATTATTTGGCCATGCTGTGTCTCAGAATATAAAAGTGGAGGCAGTGGTGAAGGTTCCTGCCAGAGGCCATAGTTGGAGGTTTGGTAGGAGCTTACTGCCAAAATCTGCAGGTGGAAACAGCAGCTGAAGATCAGTACATAGGTTTTTGGTGGAGATTTGGTGCCAGAATCTGCAAATGGAGGGAAATCTGCTGGTTGCTGATCGAGGCACCAGTTGGAGGTCGAAATAGGTTTCAGAATATACATGTTTC
>NW_024676516.1:0-298 GCF_008729295.1 Plectropomus leopardus | reverse complement strand
TAGGATATTACTTTACAGCACTGCTTTTAGTATTCATGCAGAAACTTTTCAGAGAAATGAGACTTACTTCCAACATCCAGTCTGGTTCCTCCACCGAACGTGTACCACAGTGATACAAAGTCATTGAGCCGCCGTACAAAAACCTCTGACTGCAGAGAGACACGGCTCTCTGACTTTGACACAAACAAACTCACCAAATTTGCCTCTGAATGTATTTCTCAGTTTCTACCTTTTAATTTTTAATTCAATGATTTTCTAGCAACTAACTTTAAGTAAACAGAAGACATCAGATTTTATT
>NW_024676515.1:0-635 GCF_008729295.1 Plectropomus leopardus | reverse complement strand
ATAAACCATAAAAATGTTTGATAGACCATTACATTCTTTTAAAGTGAATAGTATAAAAAAGACCAGTAAACCATGTGATAACCTACTGAAACATGTTATATACCAATTAAACATTTGATAAACCACTAAACCATACAAAAAAAACCCTTTTAAACCTGGCACATAAAAGTTAACAAAGAAGAAAGAAAGAGAATCACATACATTTACTTTGACTTACCTTTTCTTACCTATAAATCAGAAAGCTACATTTTTAAAAAGTGAAACATTTGTTAAACCAGTAAAACTTCAATAAAATGTTTGATAAACGAGTAAACAGTACAATAAAACACATTATAGACCTGCTGCGTGACAGTTTGAAAAATGACTAAACAACCTTATCTTACCTTTAAACCAGTCAACCATCTTATAAACACGTGAAACCTAAACATCTTAGAAAATCAGTAAAACATGACAAAAATAACACTTATGATCATTCCTACACCTGGTGCATGACAGTTTGAAAAATGAATCATCTTAGTTTAGTTTGACTTACCTTATGTTATCTGGAAACCACAAAACTATGTTATTATGCAGTGAAACATCTACATCTTACATTTTTTCAAACTGAAAAGTAAAAAAGAACAGGTAAACTATGT
>NW_024676514.1:0-227 GCF_008729295.1 Plectropomus leopardus | reverse complement strand
TTTGTGTGTACATTTTAAATATAATTATTAGAATCAAATAATGAAAATTTTTTTTCTTTATCACTTATGAGTTATTTCACAAGACAGGAATCAAACAAATTTGCTTATTTCAAAGGTTTTAGTGCTTGTGAAAGGCACAAAATGTCCTGCATCAAGCCAATTTGCTCAGGTTTCAAAGGGTATATATACACTTTAAAAAAATACTGACAAAACTTTAACACAATTTT
>NW_024676513.1:0-224 GCF_008729295.1 Plectropomus leopardus | reverse complement strand
GTCCCACTGTCCTTACCTGCCTCACTATGACTCATTAATGGCTCCTTAGTCTCACAAACTGTTTTTTTTTGTTCCTTTACTTGAGCTTCATTCAATTCCTGTTGTTTGTTGACTAAATCCCTCCCTCCATTACGATTTTTGGTCCATATGACCCAGAGCCAGTGACAGTTTTTTGGGTTATCCTGACCAAATAGTGCTGTAGACAGTTCAGACCATATTTTTGA
>NW_024676512.1:0-227 GCF_008729295.1 Plectropomus leopardus | reverse complement strand
ACTCTGAGGGTAACAGTGTAAAATAAGGAGCTGAAAAGTTCCTTTTTTAAGTTCCGGGTGGGAGGAGTGGAGGATGGGTCCAACAAACCCTGGACTTTCACCCAGGAGCCCGCTATTCACATCCCATATGAATGTTGATCCAAACCATGATTTTCTTCATAACATAAATATGAAATGTTTAAAAAATGATTCATGCAGGCACATATTAATGAAAATGCGGCATCAGG
>NW_024676511.1:0-209 GCF_008729295.1 Plectropomus leopardus | reverse complement strand
TCACATTCACATTCACACTCACTCACATTCACACTCACATTCACACTCACATTCACACTCACACTCACATTCACACTTACACTCACTCTCACACTTACACTCACATTCACACTCACACATGCTCACGCTCACACTCACATTCACGCTCACACTCACACTTAAACTTACACTCACATTCACGCTCACACTCACACTCACACTCACACTCA
>NW_024676510.1:0-226 GCF_008729295.1 Plectropomus leopardus | reverse complement strand
TAGGGTCCCCCTTCATTCAGACAGTTTTAAAACCTGTCTATACTTATGTTTTCTGAAAGCCCAGGACCTGTAGGTGTGATTTAATATATAATAAGCTGTATTCCACCCCAGGGTATTTCTTTACTCCATTGAATAACCTCACTTCTTTAGCAAAGCTAAATTCACTTTCCTGGGGAAGTATCAGCATTTATGCTGACAATCCCCAAATGAGTTAACTGTAGACCTC
>NW_024676509.1:0-1132 GCF_008729295.1 Plectropomus leopardus | reverse complement strand
AAAAGGAAAGGAAATGATCCAAAGTATCCACTACATCTACTATTTCAACTGCCAGGTGCAGGAATAATAGAAAATGGCTTTTAATGATAATTGTTTACCAGCTCAAGTGGCTAATAAACATCCAACCCTCATCTTAGACAAGACATCTCATCATGCCTCCAAGCCGGCGATAGCTGTGGATAGAGGCATCATGTTTTTGGGTTGTCTGTGCGTATGTCTGTCCCATTCTTGTGATCTTGATATTTCACAGTTTCTGCAAATTTGGCACAAATCTTCACTCAGCGATGAAGTGATTAGATTTGGTGGTCAAAGATCAAAAGCCAAGTTCACTGTGACCTTGTCTGTCACAGTATCTCACACACCTCAAGGGAATTTCTTTGAATTTGGCACAAACACCCACTTTTTTTGGCCATAACTCAAGAAATCATACACTAATTATGATGAAATTTCACACAAATGTCTAATAGGATAAAATGATAAAGTGATGACATTTTATATCCAAAAGGTCAAAGGTCAGCCTCACTGTGACATCATACTATTTTGCAAAAATGCTTTTTTGGCGATTACTCAACATCATATTTCAGAAACAGAAGGGGAGACATTTGATCAGATATTGAACTGATGACACTAATCTTGGGTGTCCACCTTTAAACTGTAAAAATCTTCTGTGTTGGCGGGGGCAAGATGTGTGTGAAGCGTCCATGTTTCCACAAACATGGATGCAAAGATGTAAAGTAAGTGCATATTGATTGGTGCACGAACGCAGCGTGTGGCGGTCATTCTAGTTTGATTCGCATCTCAGTGCAATTTTTTTTTATCTGCTTCTTGCGCTGTGTCCCTCCTGTCTGCTGTTTTTAGGAATGTGACGGTTGTGTCTGTTTTGTTTTGCAGTGATAAAGCAGGAGGAGATGCAGCCTACTAAGCAGGAAAAACCTGAAGCTGAGGTGAAAGAAGAGAAGAAAGACCACAAGTCCTCTCCTGTCTTTGATAACCGCGTGAGCACGATCACCACCATCATCAAATCAGAACCCAGGGATGCTGACGCTCCCAAAAATGCTGTCTCTGTCGTGATGGCACCAGGTACGACTGTGACAAAACAGGGAATGAACAAAGAAGAGGAAGCAGAGCGGGC
>NW_024676508.1:0-268 GCF_008729295.1 Plectropomus leopardus | reverse complement strand
AAACAACTGACACCCAAGTGGCGTAAAGACTTGGAGAGAGATTTTCCATGTGTAAGAGTGCGGTGTAAATGCAAATCAAATCATCATCAGCACAAAACGGCAGTTAAAGATCCAGTCTGTATATTTTTGACAACATGTCAATAACACATCTATTGACATAAACAAGAGTTTGATATATAAACCTGTTATGCTTCACTCAGTTGACCATAAATTTATCGCTTAAAAAAATAAAATGAAAGCATCGGAAAATGTTACTGACCTGTGAAGT
>NW_024676507.1:0-328 GCF_008729295.1 Plectropomus leopardus | reverse complement strand
TTTCAAGTTTAAGCACAATGTGCTTCCCAAATAAAAAGGTTTACAGAATAAAATAAATGTCCGACACTCATGCCACCGCCTCCCTGCCCTGTAAGTTATTTTATTAGTCTCCACAAACTAGAAGTGGGACCCGCTAACAACGACCAGATCTGCAGTACATGGGGAAACTATCACTTTAAGACTTTCAATGAAGATTTCTTCCAGCTGCCCTACACTTGCAACTACATCTTTGCGTCTGAGTGCGAGGAAAGCTATGATAGTTTCAACATTCATTTCCAATCGCAGGAGACGGATGGGCACGCCACTATTGAGAAGGTCACCATGAAAC
>NW_024676506.1:0-329 GCF_008729295.1 Plectropomus leopardus | reverse complement strand
AATATATATCTAAAATTATTGTTTTTAAATAGCAATTTCCTAAGGTAGAATTTGTGTTTATTTCCTTTTACTTAATTTATTTGTTTTGCTTATTTAAGGTAATTTAAGGTAACATTTTGCTAATTTCTGTCTAATATTTGGGCGATTGTTTATCAAGTGGCTCATTGCCTTCTTCCTGCATTTTGGGGGGAGATCAAAGGGTTTCAAAGGGTTAATGTATATGTAAACCTACAAAACAAGCCACAGACATTCACAGAATGTCAGTCTGGTACTTTCCGATTTTTTATTTATCAAGGGACAGTGTGCAATGACGTTAATGATTTTTACAT
>NW_024676505.1:0-228 GCF_008729295.1 Plectropomus leopardus | reverse complement strand
AGTAAGATTTTTTCTTTTTAGGTTTAATTATGTAAAATGATGTAACATCAGACCTTGACTAGACCTTTAAAGTTGTTCAGTCCCTGACGATACTGACCTGACCAGTTTTCACGGGCACTGAATGTCAATCAGTTTTTCAATATACTTCAATATACACTCTCAGTCTGTACGCATAGAAATATAATTTGTTTGTGGGTGCACATTATAGAAAACATGTCCAAACATAGG
>NW_024676504.1:0-280 GCF_008729295.1 Plectropomus leopardus | reverse complement strand
CTGCAGCCTGAAGACTCTGCTGTGTATTACTGTGCCAGAGAGTCACAGTAACACAAACCATCAGTAGACCTGAACAAAAACCCCTCAGTGCCTGAACACTTGTGACATGAAACTGCCAGAGGAGGAGCCCTCAGACCACTAATGATTTCAACACCAGCTCACTGATACAAAGAAGAGATAAACAGATTTTAGATTGTTATTTTAAAAAAATGGTTCATAGATAAATCTAAAATCAGCCTTTACATCAATTTATGTACACTAGCATTTAAACAACTGCTTT
>NW_024676503.1:0-210 GCF_008729295.1 Plectropomus leopardus | reverse complement strand
CCACAGCTGCTCTCAGGAGCTCTGATAGACGAGGCCAAACACCTGGGCAACCTCACCTTCAACATCTGGAACAAGATGAAGGACATGGTCTCCTACAGTCCTCTGATTCTGGACCCAAACACTGCTAACCCACATCTCGTCCTGTCTGAAGACCTGACCAGCATGAGACGAGGTGAGGAGAAAAAGCAGCTTCCTGATAATCCAGAGCGG
>NW_024676502.1:0-209 GCF_008729295.1 Plectropomus leopardus | reverse complement strand
GTGATGTTGTTTGGTGTCTCTTCATGGTTAGTATTTGTCTCTTTGTATTTTTTTTGTGTCAGTCTGAGGTTGTTTTATGTCTCTTTGTTGTTGTTTGATGTGTCTGAAATTGTTTAATGTCTCTTTGTCGTTGTTTTCCCGTCTCTTTGTAGTTGTTTAATTTCTCTTTGTCGTTGTTTTCCCGTCTCTTTGTAGTTGTTTCGTATCTG
>NW_024676501.1:0-250 GCF_008729295.1 Plectropomus leopardus | reverse complement strand
TAGCAAAGTAAACCATGTTATGACCTATTGAAACATCTTATATAGCAACAAACCATTTGATAGACCAGTGAAACCATACAATAAACCACTATAAAAAAACTTGTAAACCTGGAACATGAAAGTTAATAACAAAAGAAAGAAAAAGAATCACATACATTTACTTTGACTTACCTATTCTAACCTATAAACAAGAAAGCAACATTTTTAAGGAGTGAAACATTTGTTAAATACAATAAACCAATAAAACACA
>NW_024676500.1:0-257 GCF_008729295.1 Plectropomus leopardus | reverse complement strand
AATAAATAATTACCTTTCAATTATTTCAGTGATATTACATACATGTGGTTATTATGTCACTTCCCAGCAGATGTTTCTTCATGTGAAAAACATGTTTAACTCCTTTTTTTGAATAGCTTGTAGTCAATTGTGCAATTGACGACAAATGTGGAATTCTGCTTGTATTTCTACTCTTTACAGTTTAACATTATCTTACCCAACACCCACTTGTTTAACACAGGAAAGAGGAAAAAGCCATGTTTCAGTCAGATACAACA
>NW_024676499.1:0-259 GCF_008729295.1 Plectropomus leopardus | reverse complement strand
ACCCACCAGGCTTGTAGGGATGGGACCGATGAAACTCCCGCACCATCCGGGGGTCCAGAATGAAGGAACGAGGAACCCAGGACCGCTCCTCCGGTCCATATCCCTCCCAGTCAACCAGATAGTGGAGCCCCCTGCCACGCCGACGGACATCCAGAAGGCGGCGGACAGTGAAAGCCGGATGGTCATCAATAAGCCAGGGGGGTGGAGGGGGTGCGGCTGGAGGGCACAGAGGACTGACAACCACAGGTTTAAGCTGGGA
>NW_024676498.1:0-1183 GCF_008729295.1 Plectropomus leopardus | reverse complement strand
GTGTGTATTTATGGCCCCCGTCGTCTTGTCCTATGTTGGTAAAAATGCATCCTCTAACTCAAATTCATCATTGAAAATAAAGTTAGTGTGCATATAGCCTATTTCTTGAAATGCAAATTAGAAAGAAAGAAAGAAACTTTGTTTTCAGTACACTCAAGTGGGAGTTTTATTTTGAAGCTTTCGACAAAACCGGAAATGCATTGCTAACTTCTTGTGGCGGCAGAAGACAGCGCGAATTCTGGAGTATGGTGTTGCCTTTCAGGAGTTTATGTTCCTGTACCCTGATCGATAAAACTATGGAAAGTCTCCACTCTTCCTGAGCGAAAATGTCCACGGTCACAGTGCAGCTGGGTCAGTGCGGTAACCAGGTGGGTCACGAGCTGTTTGACATCATCTGCAGCGATGCTCAGGAGGGACAGAGGAAGGTGTACACGACAGCCAGCTGTGAGCGCTTCTTTCATCAAACCACAGACGGAGGTAACACACCTGGATGACGTAAGTGTGCCGCCTGTCCTGTCTGTACTGCACACCTGTTAACCTGCCCTGTCTCCCTGTCTAAAACTAGACCTTATAGCCAGGGCGGTGCTGATTGACATGGAGCCAAAAGTGATCAACCAGAGTATCAGCAGGGCTGCAAGATCTGGCAGGTGGAGGTACGGAGAGACTGCACACTTCAGCCAGAAGCAGGGCTCTGGGAACAACTGGGCTAATGGGTGAGGACTTATTTCATCACTTAATCTGTAAAATATATCAAAAACTAATCACTGTTAATTAAAAAAAATCATCATTCCCAACTGAAGGCCCACTTAGGGACTGTTTGTCAATTATAAGAAGGGAGGGGGTGGTGCAAAATGGAAGGAGGCATTTCAGATAGTTTCTTCAGCAGATAGACTTTTTTGGTTTTATTTGGATTTGGGGGAGGGACTTTCAGCTTTAAATGGTCATACCCACAGGACTTCCAAAGTGGGTATCAATCAAATGTTTATTTGTATGGCACTTTTCATACAAAGAGTAACACAAAGTGCCTAACAGAGATTAAAAACAATAACAGAAATGAAAAACATCAAAGAAAATCAAGAAAAATACAGACAGCCTGACCCTCCCACCCCCACATATACGTACACAACAAAACACACACATTCATGTAGATATTCCCACACATATTCGCAAAGGCACCCGAACA
>NW_024676497.1:0-277 GCF_008729295.1 Plectropomus leopardus | reverse complement strand
AAGCCATACTATAGCTCAGGGAAAAATGGTCCAAAAAGTAATCGCTCCAAATGTTAAAATTAGTCTTAGTACTGCAAGACGAGGCAGTTAATAGTATAGCCAGTTGAAAAAACTGTCCAAAAATTCAATATTTTGAGCGTTTTAAACCAAAATTTATGATTGCAAAAAAAGCCATGCTATAGCTCAGGGAAAAGTGGTCAAAAAAGTCATCGCTCCAGATGTTAAAATAAGTCATATAACAGCACAATGAGGCCGGCTGTAGTATAGCCTGCTAAAA
>NW_024676496.1:0-281 GCF_008729295.1 Plectropomus leopardus | reverse complement strand
AGCTCGTGCTCGTGAACGAGTGCTGTTCGCTTCGAGCACTCGGGTCATCTGTGTGGGCGAGGCAGTGAGTCAGAGTCAGTGCTCGGGTACTCGGCTGCACTCGGCCGCGTTCGGCTGTTGTTAATCACTTCTACGCATGCTCTATGGGCCAGAAGATCCGGGTATTTTACACTTTTCTAAACCCAGAAAAAGAGTTTTCTCTGCTTCATGCAGGCCCCCAGGGAGTGCACCACGCTCTGAAGCAAAATTTACATAGTGGCTGAAAGTGGAGTTACAGCGTC
>NW_024676495.1:0-265 GCF_008729295.1 Plectropomus leopardus | reverse complement strand
CTCAGAGCTCTGTGTACCTGGCCTGATGAGACGGTTGGTGGGGGTGGGGTGGGGGGTTGAGTGGACCCGGTGTGTGTGTGCCTCTCTGTGTGGTAGCTGGAGTTCTCAAAGCGGGTGTAGAAGAGGTTGAGGTCATCCGGTAGGTTGTCTGTGGAGCTGATGGAGCTGATGGTGGTCCTGTAGTCCGTGATGTGCTGCAGGCCTTGCCACATTCGCCCGGCCATCCAGCTTCTCTCTGTACTGCCTCTTAGCCGCTGTGATGGCT
>NW_024676494.1:0-219 GCF_008729295.1 Plectropomus leopardus | reverse complement strand
ACAGTGAGTCGGGTACAGAGAGATGGGTACAGTGAGTTGGGTACAGTAAGTCGGGTACAGAAAGACGGGTACAGTGAGTCGGGTACAGTGAGTCGGGTACAGAGAGACGGGTACAGAGAGACGGGTACAGTGAGTCAGGTACAGAGAGTCGGGTACAGTGAGTCGGGTACAGAGAGACGGGTACAGAGAGACGGGTACAGTGAGTCGGGTACAGAGAGA
>NW_024676493.1:0-444 GCF_008729295.1 Plectropomus leopardus | reverse complement strand
GATCCCTGCTGGTGCTGCTGTTTCCGTGGACGGACCTCCCGGTAACCGAACCCCTGCCTGCCCTCGACTCACACGTGTTGTCGGCTCACGGAGCTACGGGGTTTCCTCGCCACCGGCTACAGCGGGTACGAGCTTCGTGTCTTCATTACTGGTGATCTCCAGAGACATTGTTTGGGCTCACAGCTCGAAGAACGAACTTTCATTCTGTGTCCAGTCTGCCATTTGTGTTGGTATTAATAAAAGTTATTACCAAGCGCCAGTGAAGCGTACTGTTCTGCATTTGGGTCCTCCTCACGCCCATTACAGTACGATCTGGCCAGAAATGGACCCAGCAGACTCCGGTGCTCTTCAGTCCCGCCTAGCCCGAGTTGAGGGAATGCTTCAACAGCACGAAGCTCAACTCACCTCGAACGCGGCGGAGGCTCGCCAGTCTGCTTCGGCGCT
>NW_024676492.1:0-230 GCF_008729295.1 Plectropomus leopardus | reverse complement strand
AAGGAAAAACTCTCCCAACAAAGAAACTGTAACGGGGGAATTCGTCCTGCATTTCTGGGCCCCTTTTATTGTATGATGTTGCTATTTTCTTACTCCTGTAGACAACAGACCTAACACAATTGACATGATGTCATGTTGATTTACATTAAGTGAATGTGGCTGATATTTATGTCATTTTTCAAATCAATGGATAAGGAGATTGAATCATTCAGGAGAAATCAGGCATTTTG
>NW_024676491.1:0-633 GCF_008729295.1 Plectropomus leopardus | reverse complement strand
GTAATTTTAACATAGCGCATTAATGCTTATAACCTACATTTAAACCTCTCAATCACAGTACCTTCCTGATCCATTTGAGCATCTCTTGGCTGATAATAACAGACAGTTGAATAAATAAATAAATAAATAAATATTTATTTAAAGTGTCTGATGAGAACAAAAGTGCTAAAAAATATATTATTATGGCATATATTTGGGTAGGAATGAGGAATTTCACTTCAAGTTTTTTTAGATAAAAAGAAAACAGTTAGTTTAGGGACTGTTCGCTGTTTATGAGAGGGGATGATGTGATGAAGAACTAGGGAGGCACTTATTTTTTTTAAGCATTGAGGAGGGAGTTATGCCTTTTTTAACTGGCTTAGAGAAGGTACATTCACCTTTAAATGGTCGTATTTTGTATTTATTTTAAATAACGTTAATGGCTTTTAACGATATGTTTTTTTTTTTAAATCTCATAACCACACCATAGATCACCAGCAAATGTGATATATGAGTATTTATGGTGGAGAGAGGGTCATGCATTTACCCCAGTCCTCCAGGGAGGCTCATGGAAAAATATTTGTATCTCCACAGAGGGTCATGATGTCATTGCTCCTCTTGCCCAGGGGGAGGCGCTGCAGCACAAACAAACAA
>NW_024676490.1:0-206 GCF_008729295.1 Plectropomus leopardus | reverse complement strand
ACACACACACACAGATGTGGGTGTGAGGAGTCAATGATTCACCTTCACACAGGGTTAGGTGAAGGTGAAGGTGAAGGTGATGGTGATGGTGATGGTGAAGGTGAAGGTGATGGTGATGGTGAAGGTGATGGTGAAGGTGAAGGTGAAGGTGATGGTGATGGTGAAGGTGAAGGTGATGGTGATGGTGAAGGTGATGGTGATGGTGA
>NW_024676489.1:0-235 GCF_008729295.1 Plectropomus leopardus | reverse complement strand
TGGAACATCATTACTAAATTTGGAACAGCATTACTTAATTTGGAACAAAAATATTTTTAAATCGTAACATCATTACTAAAATTGGAACAAAAGCACTGAAACTGAAGTAAAAATGTACTTTAGTTGTGTGATTGGTTCCATTGTTGAAACAAATAAAGTCAGGCTCCTCAGATGATGGAGATGAGCATTTGATGATGGAGGTAGCTGCTGCTGAGCAGGAGGTAGCTGCTGCTGC
>NW_024676488.1:0-243 GCF_008729295.1 Plectropomus leopardus | reverse complement strand
CACACACACACACACACACACACAGTGAAAGCTGTGCACTTGCTCCGGCTGACCTCGCTGTTCTATTTTTAGGAAGCGCTCCATCCGTGTTGCGGCGCACACCAGGCGGGTGGGTTTATCTGCACCTCCACACCTCCTCTCACACACAGCTGACTCAAACCAGAGAAATGAAAACACAAATTCAGGAACAACTTTTAACTTGAACTTGGCAAAATAAAACAAAAGCAGTTACTGTTTATCCAT
>NW_024676487.1:0-1456 GCF_008729295.1 Plectropomus leopardus | reverse complement strand
TCACCTCGATGTCACCCCCCCTCCTCTGGATGACAGAGTCAGCTCATATACTGCGTAACTTTACAAATGTTGATATGATACATGTGAAATGTGCAAATGTAGCACTTTCCCAGTTTGCAGAAACATACATTGCTCAATGTTTTCTTCTGGGGGCCGCAGATTTTGTTATTTTGGGGCACTGCTCAGTTCCCATGTCACCTTTGTCCATTAATCTGATAGCCTGGTGACCTTGCATCGTTTCCTTCCCAAAACATATTAGGACGATCCATCTCACTGCATTCAGCCGCACTCCAGAACACACATTTCCAAGACAGCACAAGACACAATCATTTTTTCTCCCTTCGTTCACCTACTTGTCACAAACCCATATTATCTATCATATTGCATTCATTCCCCCGGAGCTATTCTGTTCTGTTTCGTTTTGACCCCTTCTGTGTTCAGACAAGAAGCTACACGCTTTAATTTAATCAAGCAGAAGCCCAGAGTCTGGAGAAAATAATAAAACCTAATCACTTTACTCTGCTCCTCGCTCCATCTCCATCACTGGAGGAGGAGGACGAGGAGAGGAGAAATCTTTGTTGTCTTATCTCCAAAGTCTATTTATTACCAGCCTCATGTAACTCCATACACACACTTCAAAACTCCGGCTCTGGGCAAAAATAACTATAAGACCGAGTGTATTTATTACCAGCCTGTGTAACACCGCACGTATTACAGGCCTCGTTTGTTCCACCGCAGATATACAGAGCAGAAGCTGCTGCACAGAGGGAGCTACAGGGAGTGGACAAAATAACAGAAACAACTTGTAATATAAGTGCTTCCTTGATTTCTCTTTCTGTGCATCGATTCCTGGATCTGAACTGGAAACACACGAGGAAAAGTTGCAAGTAAGAAAAAAAAACACGATTGAATAAGGCAATAAACTGACATTGCCAAAGTGGGATTTTCACCTCACTTATATCATATCTATCACAAGATTATATTACATCGCTGTTACTGATATTTGGATAGACTTGACCTGATAATATGAACACCGATTACCAGTTTTAGGGTTGTATGATCCTGCGCCATGCACATGGATCGAAGAGTTTAAAAAACACATTACAGTTTCCAGCTTTACCTTGAATGCAGATTCATCAGCAGCTTTATTTCTATTGCAGCCACTGCACTAGCCGTCATTATTTCCAATCCAAGGCCACGGAGACGTGTTATTTGAGCGATAATGGTAAGGCGAGCCCCTTATACGTGGGAGCGGCCACGTATGAGGGATTTCTGGGAGCTGATAGTCCACAATTTCACACAGGAATTGTGGATTCAAAACTTCCAGATGATCCTCCAAACTTTCTCAGAGTTATGTGATGCAATAACAGCTCTTGTAGCTCCTGCTGCATCAAGGGAGCCAGTTCCTACTGACAAGCACATAGACATAGCATCATGTGACCTAGAAAAGACTAAA
>NW_024676486.1:0-257 GCF_008729295.1 Plectropomus leopardus | reverse complement strand
ATGTAGTTTTTGGCCATTTTCATGACATGTCAAAATTTGACATTTTTTGAAATACTATACTATGGCGCTTTCGGCCAATTTTTTCGAAATGCTAAATTATGATGTTTTTGGCCTTTTTTAGTCGTTGTTTCTACTTTGTATACTATGATGCGTGTCTACAAGCTATAATATGTTGTTTTTAGCCATTTTCATGACATGTCAAAATTTTATATTTTTCGACATACTATACTATGGCGCTTTCGGCCAATTTTTTCGAA
>NW_024676485.1:0-435 GCF_008729295.1 Plectropomus leopardus | reverse complement strand
TAAGGGTTATATGTGTTTGCACGGCTCAGCCTGACCATGATTTTTTTAATTTTCCCCGTACAAGGACAAGGCCCGTCAATGGCTGACTGGCGCCAACGGTGCAAGACACAGCCAAACCTAGGTCAACAAATGCTCACCAAAGGTCCGACATTGAGCGTCGGACGACCGTGGGCTCGGTGTGTCAGGGCCCAAAGTGTGTCTTACCTGTCGAAATGAGCAGCCTAGACACGGGAACTGCAAGGAAATTTGGGCTGTTTTCTCCTAAATTTTTTTTTGAAAGCAATTATGTGCTACATAACAAACCTGACACTGCAATTTCAGTCTTGCCAAAAGGTGTTGCACTGACCGGGAATCGAACCCACGTCTACTCCGTGGAGGGCTATTCCCTACAGACATCTCCTCGTTAGTATAGTGGTGAGTATCCCCGCCTGTCAC
>NW_024676484.1:0-291 GCF_008729295.1 Plectropomus leopardus | reverse complement strand
CATGATCAGAAAAGTGATTACAAGTTGTCTTGCTCACCTTTTCTGCTCTCCTCCATTCTTGAAGGAGGTGGTATGATGAAAAGTGTTTTTGTGTTTGACTGACTCAATCCACTTAGGCCAATGATTTCCCTCAATAAATGCTCTTAGTTGAAGCCTGGGTAGCTCAGTCGGTAGAGCATCAGACTTTTAATCTGAGGGTCCAGGGTTCAAGTCCCTGTTCAGGCATTCAGTTCCTTGGGTAATATGTCTGTACTGCATGCTGCCATCTTCATTGTAGGAGGTCTTCAGTGA
>NW_024676483.1:0-342 GCF_008729295.1 Plectropomus leopardus | reverse complement strand
ATCATTTGGCTGTAGTTTAATACAGTTTAGACACTGATTGTGATATTGCAGAACAAATTAAGGCATGAAAAGTTGATTTATATATCGCTTTGGCTGAAAAACAGGTAAAGTGGTCCCAAAACAGGTAAAACCAGTATCGGCAGCGACGTCTGTCAATTTTAGACAGATATATTAAAGCCGATTTTTTATTTTTTTTATTAATTGCATAAAATATCTTTTGGATGTAGTTTAATACAGTTTAGACACTGATTGTGAAATTGCAGAACAAATTAGGCATGAAAAGTTGATTAATAACGATTTATTAACTTTATTAACTCTGTGCTCACATGACAGTCTCCAAAA
>NW_024676482.1:0-295 GCF_008729295.1 Plectropomus leopardus | reverse complement strand
TCCCAGCAAAGGTCCGAGCCTCATACCTAAAATCAATATCACCATTAATTGCACTTATCACTTTGATTACGATTAAAGACCGATTATTTAGCTTTTTTTTGTGGTTTGTTTTTTGTCCTCATAGTTCACTGACACAGTGTCATGTGACCATGGTGTGTTAGAGTGTAATAAACATATGAGTTATTATTATAAATTAAACTTTCCAGCATTATATCAAAATGAAAAGCTCCATCTGAAACAAACTTCAGGTAAATTGAAGCACATTGTGCTGATAATAGGCCAACCTCTCCTGACT
>NW_024676481.1:0-273 GCF_008729295.1 Plectropomus leopardus | reverse complement strand
GTTAAAAACCCATTTCTCAAATTTGCACAAAGTATACCTCTCTCCATTTTCTCTTGTAGATGGGTTTTTTGTTTCTGGTTCGCAGCCTCTGCTTCTTCCACTCTTTCTCTCATATCCATTGCAGGCCCCTGAATCGAAATTGTATTGTGGCAGACTTTGTGATATTCACAAATATCATTAGTCTGTCCAAAGAATCAATATAAAATCATATGTTAAAGATATTTTGGGGGGGGGTTTCAATGCCCTTATTTAATAGGACAGATATAGCATGAA
>NW_024676480.1:0-337 GCF_008729295.1 Plectropomus leopardus | reverse complement strand
AAATCATATTCTTTGTGGCTTAACACTATACAGTTATAGTTATACAAGGAAACCTACTGCATTACAATGCATTACTGTTTGTTGTACTGTGTTTATTCAGATCACACACAAAAAAACTTGACCATGCCTTCATGCCGGTTCCCATCAACATGATCTTGTAGCTCAGCAGAATCTCCAGGGCCACAAACACCAGTGTCATCATCTTACCCCACATCCTAAACATAATCAAAAGGATCAGTTAATTAGAGTTTGTATTGAATAAACAGTTTAGAAAAAAAAACACCTCAATCTGCTTTGAATCAAAGCAACAAAGTAAAACACTAAACTCTGACTCGGC
>NW_024676479.1:0-277 GCF_008729295.1 Plectropomus leopardus | reverse complement strand
TAAGCAGGAGAATTAAGAGTTTGTTTCTACCAAACCTGAGTTGGGGTTGTTGGAAAAGTGGAAAGATGGACCGAGACGATTTTTGTGAGTTTTATTTTTTTTCCAATTGACTCTGAACGAAGTGTGTTTTACAAAGATATGATTACTGTTTATTCTAATGGAGTCTGGTGGCTTTGACAAAAACCATTTGGGGCTGTTTCTGGTCAACATAATAGTAGTAGACAGAAACACAATTATTTTTTTGAGGATTATCTGGAAATTATTCAAAATTTGTGCT
>NW_024676478.1:0-224 GCF_008729295.1 Plectropomus leopardus | reverse complement strand
GGAGTTCAGACTGAAGATGCAGCAGTTTATTACTGTCAGAGTTATCATTATATCAACAATCAGTGGCTGTTCACACAGTGAAAAAGCGTCGTACAAAAACCTCCCTCAGTCAGACTGAACAGAAACTGAAGTGACAGCTGCAGCTGGAAGCTACTGCAGAGACTGATACACTTCACTGACACACACACACACACACACATATATATACAGCATGTCTGGTATCA
>NW_024676477.1:0-343 GCF_008729295.1 Plectropomus leopardus | reverse complement strand
TGCCACTGTGTCAGTGAACTATGAGGGCAAAAAACAAACCACAAAAATGGTGATATTGATATCAGGTATGAGGCTCGGACCTTTGCTGGGAGGACATTTTAGTAACTGGACCTCTGTGAGTTTTAGTAGAATAGGTCCTCCAACTGGTGATGCTGTTCTACAGTATATTTGTCATGTTCAATGTCTGACAGAAAATAAATATTTAAACCTAAATGAACCTGATGATATCTTCATATCTCACTGAGGAGTCAAAGGAACCTTTAAGCTCCACAGAAACACTGATTTGATGGATATTGTGATAAATATCGATATCGATATGAAAAAACATACTGTCATAAGATTT
>NW_024676476.1:0-1116 GCF_008729295.1 Plectropomus leopardus | reverse complement strand
TGTGAAACATTTCTATAGATTATTTGTGTCTGTGTGTGTGTGTGTGTCTGTGTGTCTGTGTGTAAAGGTGTGTCTGTTAATAGAAAGAACAAAGGACCGAACATTTTTTTCACATCACCAATGATGTCATCTCAGTATGAGCTCACAAACTAACAGGGATGCCTCTGCAGGCTCACTGTCTCCCTTTCTGTCCCTCTCTGTCTCTTACACACACACACACACACACACACTAACACTAACACTCATATATATTACATAAGGGTTTGAAATTCTTCCTGAAAGCCAGAAACACAGAGGCTAATTACATTTTTTTCTCTCTGTTTCCACAATCTTTTGTCCTTCTCTCTCTCACTTCCTCCCTCTCTTAATCAGTGTAATAAGAGATGAAACTCTCCTCTTGTTATAACTCTAAATGAAGAGACCTACTCTGCCATGACGCGCACTCACACACACATGCTCACACAAACATAAAGACTGATGATTTATTTTTGCTTCTCCCCACTATGTTTCCATTTGCAGAAGCAGAACGCTTTCATTAGTGTGTGCACTTTGCTCGCATAATCAATAGTGTTCTGTAGCTCACTGCTTTAGTCCCCGGGGGGTTTCCTATTGTTTGATGATCTGCACATTGGTAACATTGTCACTTCCCATTCAGTGACTTTAAATCACATTTTAGCCTGTGGTGACAGTTCACTGCTGACAGACACCGGCATATTGGATGTGTGTGTGTGCATGTGCATTTACTGTGCTTGTACATGTACTGTATGTGTGCACAAATGCGTGTGTATGTGTCTATGTGCATTTGGATACTTTTGCATCATTCGGGCCTGCATCAGCGATCATTGAGCTCCCCGTCTCGCATAAGCTCGACAATCGATTGGACGACCTAGACTCTGCAAACAGCCAATAGGGCACAAGTCATTCCCCGATAAATGGCCAGAGAGATGGTGAGAGAGAGGGAGGATGGAGTGAAAGAGAGGAGGGGGGTAGACAGGGAGAGCAGGGTGAGAAGGTGGCAGACAGATTGAGATTTAACTTTCAGGTCACGGCATCTTGTGTCACTTGAGAATCCAGACACATACAGAGAGGAAGTGATGCACATACAGACACACACAC
>NW_024676475.1:0-2835 GCF_008729295.1 Plectropomus leopardus | reverse complement strand
TTCAGGGCTTTTTCTTTTCTTAATTTTTTGTAATATGCAGGACATTTCCTGCCAAGTTGCTCATTGTGTTTTCTGTCATGGTTTTAAAGAAACCAAACCAACTTGCTCTCATTTTCAAAGGTTTAAATGCGTGTGAAAGGCATCTGAACACAGCGTAGGAGAGTTTCAGGGGTTATGACAACGGATGATGATTTGCTTTATGAATAAAGTTTAAATTTGAAGTAAAGTTTATGTGGTGCAGCAGAGGAGAACTGATTGCTGTTTCTTCTTGGCAGCAGACTAAATGTGATAACAACTGAACCGTAGAGTTCATCAGTTTTTGCCAGACATCCTGAACGCGGCATCGAGTCTCGAACTCGGAAAGATATATTTGGCATTTTATTCTTGTGCATTTGCTGCTACATGAGGTGGAAAAGAGACGGATACAGAAAAAACACAATCGCAACTTTAGAGACATTTTCAGGGAGCCAAAAGTTAACTGTAAACCCACACAAAGTCTGAAAGTCAACATGTAATTTAGCTCTCTGCAAAGCACACTTTCAGGTTAAATACATGACAGTCAGAGAGAAATTAAAAAACGGATTTCTCTGAAGTTGCAGGAGTCAAAAGTTGAAAAGTGGGCGTCTGTGCCTCCCCCGCTCCTTTCTTCAAAAGGTCTGTAAAGCGGCCGTGAGTGGATTATCCCGCCGTGTTTTTATTCTCCGAGGCTTTCATCTCCTCCTCCCGCCTCCTCTCTGCAGTCTCTTCAGACCTACATTACTGTGTGACTGAGACTTTGGGACAAGGGTCGACTCGTGGCCACGGGCGAGAGGAGCTGACCTACAATGCGCTACGTTTGTATGAAGACGCTGGGATGAGAGGGGGGTCGTCCAGGGTTCATGCACTTAGACAGAGATGGGCCCTCTGGCCTGTTTCTGCAGGCTCAGCGAGACACAAGGAGGGCCGATGTGTTTTTGAGCACAGAAGCGCAGGTTAGCGCTTAGAAAATGACGAGTGATGGACGGACGTTGATTTGTTAACCCCTTGAAACCTGGATTGACATCAGTTTTCTTTTGTTGTGTTCAGACATCTTTCACAAGCATTTAAAGCCTTGAAACGTGAGCAAATTGATCGTTTCTTTCAAAAACAAGTGAAAACAGGCAATCGGCATATTGCCAAGAAATGTCCGCCAATAGCGAAAAAAACAGTAAACGATGACCAGAAAGAAAGAAGAAAAAAAAATCACCTGAAAATTACCTTAAAAAGACAGAAAGGGAGACTCATATAAATATTAAAAAATCTATATCTATAATTATATATTTTTTAAAAAATGCACTATAATTTTTTACATATTTTTTTAAATTTTTGCACATTTATTGAGGTCATTTTCTATTTTTGTTCTTTCACTTGTCTTTCTTTCTGGAAATCTGCCTTCTCTAACTGGACTTCTCTCCAGAGGATCTCTTTCATCTGAATGAGTTAAAACACAGATTTGAGCTCCTGTCGCAGTGTAGAAACTGTACACGGAGGATTCAGATATTCCACACCTTCACTGAGCTTTAAGGATCTCTGAGGCCTGTTTGTTGGTCTTGGACAGACGTACAATCTGCCTTTAAGAGCAACTCTACAAACACATTCAGCACCACACACACTCACACACACACACACACACACACACACACACACACACACACAAAATCCATCTGCTATACCTGTAAGCCTGCTAACTCCTCGACAAAGCCACTCCACCACTTCTTAAACAGAGCCTGAATCCTGAATCACAGGCAGCCCAGACACAAAGGTCACGACCTCCAAATCTTAAATATAAATAAAAACAGAGAGAGAGACATTTGGCTTCCCTATATTGGACAAGTTCTTCAGGCTCGTATCGCTTTTAAAGCCAAGGAGATTACAGATTTTACAGATTTTTTTTTTACAGAATACAGATTTTCTTTGGGAAAAAAACCATCAATTTTGACTAAGTAAAGACCCTTATTCATTGTACACTGGCAGTTTTTAAATAAATTTTTGCGACGGATACATTTCAGTCTTGTGTCCAACTTGTCCTCAAGAAACTCTCCCTGACCCTCTTCCTTTTTTGGTGACACCTTCCACGACTGACTGTTTCTGCATGTTTTTCTGCGTCTGTGTCTGCAGGTCCTGTGCGAGGTGTGAAAAGCTATTTCAGTGTTTCAGTAGGCGGGCGGGAAAAGAAAAGGGCACAGCAGCTGTTTCAGGACTACACACTGACATTTACCGGCTTCACTTTCTGTTTCTATCTGTCTCAATTCCACGATTCGTCTCTGTCACCACTTTTAAACCGCGACAGAGTACTTTTGAACTCATCATATGCTGCTTTCCTCATGTAGACCGCCACATGTTTGCATCTTCTCCCACCAGCTTACAGCTGTGCTGCATATTTCATAAGAAATTCTTGTTTCCTACCGGAGAAGAAGCTCTTGGTTCGGAGGAAGCTGACGCTGAGCCTCAGGATGGACAGTTTGTCCAGGCTGGAGATGACGTCCTCAGGGAAGGGCAGCAGGCTGGCGAGACGATCCAGCTCTGAGTTCAGGCGGTCGCGGTGGCGTTTGGACGGGTTGGACTTGGCGCCTTCAGCTGGGGTCGGTTTGACTCTGGTAATGAAGGTAGCACCGTGATATTTAACACTTTCCTCATTATCAAGTTCATTTTTACCACCTCTGAAGTGTCAAAAATGACGTTACACTAACATATGATGCAGATAATGATGTTACTGTTTTAGTAAATACATCAGGAGAGAAGGATACAGTCTTGATCCCAATGTTGAGAAAAAAAAAGTTCTTAAAAGTCCGACTGAATTTTATGGAAATGTCACAT
>NW_024676474.1:0-328 GCF_008729295.1 Plectropomus leopardus | reverse complement strand
GTGTTTGTCATCATTTTTTGCAATCTTTTGTGTGTGTGTGTGTGTGTTTGTTTGACTGGGTCCAAGTTCTTCCTACCATAATGATAGTAACGCACTAAGGTGCGTGCACACACACACACACACACACACACACACACACACACACACACACACACACACACACACACACACACACACACACAGACACACACACAACCACTTGCCAAGTATTTGTCCTCAGTATTACACTTTAAACAGCATAAAGGGTTGAAACACCCCTCCACTATTAGGTGCAGTGAGGGCATATTATGCATAAGTTTGTGTGTGTGTGTGTGTGTGTGTGTGTGTG
>NW_024676473.1:0-298 GCF_008729295.1 Plectropomus leopardus | reverse complement strand
CAAAAACAAAACAAAGAAAAAAAAATAGCTAAAAGATTATAAAAAAAACTCCTGAGAGTCATTTTTCTTTTTAAAATACTGCCCAATCAATTTCAATACAACAGATCTGGAGTGTTTTGGAATGAAACCTATTAAAAAGCACAAGCATAACAACACACATCCAGAAACAAAACAAACACACACGAACACACAAACACACACGAACACACACACACGAACACACAGACACACACACACACACACACACACACACACACACACACACACACACACACAGACACACACACACACACAAAAC
>NW_024676472.1:0-241 GCF_008729295.1 Plectropomus leopardus | reverse complement strand
TAAAATATGATGTTTTTGGTTGTTTTATGTGTTTTTTTCAACATGCTGCAGTATAATGCACCTAAACATGCTGTTCTATGTTGTTTTCAGACATTTTTTGGACGGGTCATTTTTTGACTTTTTTGCCATACTATACTATGCGATTTTTTGTCATTTTTTCAACATGCTTAAATATGATGTTTTTGCTTGTTTTCACTTATGTTTTCAACATGCTATAATATAATGCGCCTAAACATGCTGT
>NW_024676471.1:0-202 GCF_008729295.1 Plectropomus leopardus | reverse complement strand
GTGATATTACAGATCAAATTAAGGCATGAAAAGTTGATTTATATAACATTTTGGCTGAAAACAGGTGAAGTGGTCCCAAAACAGGTAAAACCAGTATCGGCAGCGACGTCTGTCGATTTTAGACAGATATATAAAAGCCGATATTTCTTTTTTTTTTAATTGCATAAAATATCTTTTGGCTGTAGTTTAATACAGTTTAGAC
>NW_024676470.1:0-379 GCF_008729295.1 Plectropomus leopardus | reverse complement strand
GGTTGTGTTGTTGCTGTGGTCCTGTCTGAGGCTGAGCCTGAGCCTGCCGCTGATGCCATGATCCTGCTCAACATGACCTTCTACTGTTATTATTATGAGTCATTTCTTCATGACTAATATACACGTGGAACACTTACAATATTTGCATGTAACATCACATGCTGTCATAAATTGCATTTATTCATTTTATGTCTATCACTTTTGTTATATATGTTATTGTTACCATTATCTCTGTGCCTCTCTCCCTCTCTCTTCCTCTCTGTCTTTCTCGCTCTCTCTTTCTCTTTTCTTTATGCGATTACTGTAATTTAATTGTCATTTATGGAAAACTTTTGTACATCTGTCCATCCTGGAGGGGGGATCCCTCTTAAGTCGCTCT
>NW_024676469.1:0-484 GCF_008729295.1 Plectropomus leopardus | reverse complement strand
GCCATACTATAGCCTTGCTCTTTCGGTCAGTTTTTGGACATGCAATATTATGGTGTTTTTGGCCATATTTGCACGTTTTAATGCTAAGGCGTGTCTCAGCAGGCTATTTTATGCTGTTTTGAGGTCTTTTTAGCTGTTTTTGGGACATGCCAAATTTTGACATTTTTGCCATACTATAGCCTTGCTCTTTTGGTCAATTTTTCGACATGCTTTTTTAAGTTGTTTTTGGACATTTTTATAATTTTTAATGCTAGGGCATGTCTCAGCACGCTATTTCATGCTGTTTTGAGGACTTTTTACCTGTTTTTGGAACATGCCAAATTTTGACATTTTTGCCATGCTATAGCCTTGCTCTTTCGGTCAATTTTTCGACATGCTTTTTGAAGTTGTTTTTGGACATTTTTATATGTTTTAATGCTAGGACATGTCTCAACACGGTATTTTATGCTGTTTTGAGGACTTTTTAGCTGTTTTTGGGACATGA
>NW_024676468.1:0-248 GCF_008729295.1 Plectropomus leopardus | reverse complement strand
GTATACAGTCATTATTAACTAATAAAGAATAAAGGAGACTTCATCACTTTGTCCCACAAGGTAAATGCAACCAACAACCCAAAGCAAGGAAAATTATTATTTTTAATTAGAACAATATTAGTGTTGGATCATTTTAGTTGCTCTTGTTGGACAAGGCGCCTCTGGGCAACAAACTGTACACACACACACACACACACACACACACACACACACACACACACCACCAATATAAATCTAATGTCTGGTAT
>NW_024676467.1:0-217 GCF_008729295.1 Plectropomus leopardus | reverse complement strand
GACAACTGCATTGGCTGACAAGACAAAGAAGTTGTGCAACCATTGAGTCCATACAGCAATAAAGACTCAGTGCATTGGCCGGGAATCTGTCTAACTTACAAAGAAGTACTAAGTGGTTCAAAACCTGCCAATTGCAAATGACTTTGAGGTGCTTTCTGATGGTGTTCAACATTTCTGCTGTTTGCTCACATGCACAACACTGATGAGGCAGTACATG
>NW_024676466.1:0-229 GCF_008729295.1 Plectropomus leopardus | reverse complement strand
ATCCCCTCCGAGAATCGCTACCTTAACGTGGTGGAGGGGTTTGCGTGTCCCTGTGATCCTGGGAGCTGTGTTGTCCAGGGCTAGTTAGACCCTGGTAGGATCTCCCAAGTAGTCCCAGGGGAGGGGCCAGACTAAGAGCGGTTCAAAAAATACCATTAGGGGATGCTGTGGAGCCATTTTGCCACGCCAATTTCTTAAACCCCAAAAATACGAAATTTTTTACCAGGTC
>NW_024676465.1:0-202 GCF_008729295.1 Plectropomus leopardus | reverse complement strand
ACACACACACACACACACACACACACAGGAAGCAGCTCATTACCTGACTGAAACTCTGCGGCAAACCACAACCTACTATTTAACTGTTATTGTGGTAGTACTGCAGAGGAAAGAGTCTGTTTGAGCTGCATGCTGGATATTAACATGTCTGTGTGTCTGTGTGTGTGTGTGTGTGTAGCTGCGTAACAAGCTGAGTCCAGTG
>NW_024676464.1:0-1096 GCF_008729295.1 Plectropomus leopardus | reverse complement strand
GTAAAGCCACGCTGAAGATTACGGCCACTAAATGTGACCACCCATAGGAAGTAGGGTTACTCACCCTCAGGAGTTCCGTTTATCACCGTACTTTGTCAAAACACAGCGCGGCTCCGTACGCCAGAAAGCAAAAGATGAGAAAGTCTCTCCTCCCTCGTCGCCAGAGGTGCAGCTGGGCTTTGCATGGTCACCCAGTGCGCTATCTGGTTTCCTGCCGTCTGTTGTCGAGGCCGACGAGATCCACTACGGTGCCAAGTTAGCATGAAAGTTATTTAAGTCCAAAGTCTTAGTTCACATGTGCTAACGTTAGCTTAACAGCAGCGCGACTGTTAGCTTAGCCGAAAAGCTCACAATAAACTTCACAAAACTGAAAACATTTGAGCAACAACTGCAAGCTGATGTGTAACGTTAATATCATTATTATAAAAACGATATGGCAGCAATAACGCTCCTGTTTACACACGTAATCCTTTCGCAATCCTTTGGGTTCCTCTTTTCATGCACGACCGCCAACGACAGAAAGCCATGCGATGCGCTCACACACCCTTTCATGTTGTGCTCCCGCCCTCCAGCCAATCAGAAACTGAGGAACTTGATGTTGCTTCATGAGTGACTAATAAGAGGTGGAGTGCGGTTTAAAGGAAGCAAGTTCGGTTTTAACGCTCCATGCTCGTCCTTATAATACATCCATGTGCTCGCCACATCGCCACATGCAAACAACTGTACATTTCAAACAAACTTCTTGTGCTGCATTCAATGTCTGCAGTAAACAACTGTACTCAAAATGTAAATGCAGGATATTTACATTTGTTTGTTTAAACAGTCGGCCTCTGATAAGGTGCTGTAGTGTATTATGCTCAGTTTCTTAAAGTTCCTAATTTGGTTCGGCAAAGAGGCCTCGAAGTTAGTGGCCTAGGGATGTTTAGGCCTGGAAGACAAATGTGTAGAATACTGGCGCCAGGCTAGAAGTAATATGGAATAAGGCTCCTTCCAAATAAGGAGATACTTGTGGGGTTTTGTGATTGATCATAGCAGGGGAAGAGTTGCTATACGGACAAATGTATTGATGCCTGTACGTATATAAGAGACTTGCATG
>NW_024676463.1:0-309 GCF_008729295.1 Plectropomus leopardus | reverse complement strand
ACACAGCCTGGACCTACTAACTAACAGGGAGTCAGAGATAGTGAGAGCAGAGCATGGAGCCACTGATAACGGTTCAGCCCACAGCTTCACACAGCTGCTCTGAATCAGCTGTCAGTCAGTTACCAATCACTCGTGACTAGAGGTAAGATCGGGCCTAAAAAATCCAGCCCGACCCGACCCGGGCCCGCGGGTATTAAAGCCCGACCCGGCCCGAGCCCGATCAATTAACTTGATTTGCAGGCCCGAGCCCGAAACAAACCCAAAATTTTATATTTTATTTGTGAGGACTCAGGAGGAGGAGGAAAGGGA
>NW_024676462.1:0-374 GCF_008729295.1 Plectropomus leopardus | reverse complement strand
ATACTATAGCCTTGCTGTTTTGGCCATTTGTTCAACATGAAGTTTTATGGTGTTTTTGATCATTTTTGCAAAATTCTAAGCTATGGTGTGTCTTTGCACACTATTTTATGCTGTTTTGAGGTGTTTTCAGTTGTTTTTGGGAGATGTCATATTTTGACATTTTTGCCATACTATAGCCTTGCTGTTTTGGCCATTTTTTCAACATGAAGTTTTATGGTGTTTTTGATCATTTTTGCAAAGTTCTATGCTATGGTGTGTCTTTGCACAGTATTTTATGCTGTTTTGAGGTGTTTTCAGCTGTTTTTATGACATGGCATATTTTGACAATTTTGCCATACTATAGCCTTGCCTTTTTTGTCATTTTTTCAACATGA
>NW_024676461.1:0-227 GCF_008729295.1 Plectropomus leopardus | reverse complement strand
CTGTGCAGTACACCTGTGTGTGTGTGTCTGTGTCTGTGTGTGTGTGTTACCTGTGCAGTACACCTGTGTGTGTGTGTCTGTGTCTGTGTGTGTGTGTTACCTGTGCAGTACACCTGTGTGCGTGTCTGTGTCTGTGTGTGTGTGTTACCTGTGCAGTACACCTGTGTGTGTGTCTGTGTATGTGTGTTACCTGTGCAGTACACCTGTGTGTGTGTGTCTGTGTCTGT
>NW_024676460.1:0-309 GCF_008729295.1 Plectropomus leopardus | reverse complement strand
GCTCGTTACTCTGGATTAACTCGACCTGTTAAGAGCCATATTACTGATGATTAATCCAGAGCTCACCATGCTACCACACACACACACACACACACACACACACACACACACACACACATACACACATGCATATGTCGGTATGTGGGTGAATGCATGCACAAATATCTGTATATGTATTTATGAATACATTTTTTTATTTTACTTTATGTCACTCTATATTATTTTATTTACTTTCTTAAATATATTTTACAGTTTAAAAAACAACAACAAACTACTACAACTTTCTGTGATCAACAGCAAAAACAAAGC
>NW_024676459.1:0-405 GCF_008729295.1 Plectropomus leopardus | reverse complement strand
GCTTAAAACACCTCAAAACAGAATAAAGGAGCCTGCTGACGCATGCCATAGCATAGAATTTTGCAAAAATAGCCAAAAACACCATAATTTCTTATGTCGAAAAAATGACCGAAGAAGCAAGGCTATAGCATGGCAAAAAATGTCAAAATATGACATTTCCCAAAAAAGGCTGAAAACACCTCAAAACAGCATAAAGGAGCCTACTGAGGCATGCCATAGCATAGAAAGTTGCAAAGACAGCCAAAAACACCTTAAAAAAGCATGTTGAAAAAATGACCAAAGAAGCAAGGCTATAGTATGGCAAAAAATGTCAAAATATGACATCTCCCAAACACAGCTTAAAACACCTCAAAACACCATAAAGGAGCCTGCTGACGCATGCCCTAGCATTTTTTGTTTCTAACA
>NW_024676458.1:0-307 GCF_008729295.1 Plectropomus leopardus | reverse complement strand
AAAATAACGTGCCATGGCATGCCATGGCATAGAATGTTGTTAAAATGGCCAAAAACACCATAATATGGCATGTTGAAAAAATGAGCCGAAAACCAAGGCTATAGTATGGCGAAAAAGTCAAAAAATCGAATGTCCCGAAAACAGCTGAAAACAGCTGAAAAACACATGAAATAACGTGCCATGGCATGCCATGGCAAAGAATGTTGTTAAAATGACCAAAAACAACATAATATGGCACATTGAAAAAATGAGCCAAAAAGCAAGGCTATAGTATGGCAAAATAGTCAAAAAATGACATGTCCCAAAA
>NW_024676457.1:0-287 GCF_008729295.1 Plectropomus leopardus | reverse complement strand
GCATTTTGATATGCATCTCCTTTATCTGTATCTTAATTATCCTTCCTTTACACTGTTGTGTACAGATGCTATATTGTTTTGTAATCATGCAACTTGTGATTTTCTAATTATAGGTTTTGTTGATAGACCTTTGGTCATATTAAGTACCTTTCATACTTTGTATTTTGACGCTAGTACTTGTATACCTTTACTCAAATAGGATCTTTGGCAGCCTTTAATTATATTAGTGTTTTGACATTGTAGTACTACACTTACTTATTTTCAAACATATCTATTATGTTTGTTAA
>NW_024676456.1:0-203 GCF_008729295.1 Plectropomus leopardus | reverse complement strand
AGTATGGCAAAAATGTCAAAATATGACATGTTCCAAAAACAGCTGAAAACACCTCAAAACAGCATAAGATAGCATTCCGAGACACACCACAGCAAAGAATTTTGCAAAAAGGGCCAAAAACACCAAAATAATGCATGTTGAAAAAAATGACTGAAAAGGCAAGGCTATAGTATGGCGAAAATGTCAAAATAGAACCTGTCCTA
>NW_024676455.1:0-253 GCF_008729295.1 Plectropomus leopardus | reverse complement strand
TATATATGACTTTTGTATAAATTCCTCACACCTTTCATTACTTTTACGGCAATGACAAACTTTACAGACGTGGGAAACTTATTTAACCCTTTGAAACCTGGATTGACAACAGTTTTGCATTCAGAAACTTTTCACAAGCATTCAAACCTCTGAAGTGTGAGCAAATTGGTTAGATTTTTTTTATTTTTATTTTTTCAAAAAATTGTGGGAGAAAAGGCAATCAGCAATTTGGCTAAAAATGTTCAGCAAAATG
>NW_024676454.1:0-210 GCF_008729295.1 Plectropomus leopardus | reverse complement strand
TGTGGCAGAGTGAGCAATCTTCACTTTAACTCTGCTCTTTTGATCAGGCAGCTGCAGACATGATGCAGCAGAAGGAGGAAATTTGCACAGTAGCTTAGAAAAAACATGATCTTCTGCATAAGAGTGGTGAATTTACAGCTCATCTCAACTTTATATGATAGTCTCTGGCTTTTGTTTGTGCAGTTAGCTCGTTAACTATATAATGTGAAT
>NW_024676453.1:0-1979 GCF_008729295.1 Plectropomus leopardus | reverse complement strand
TGTAGGTGGGTCTCAACTTCCACCCACGACTCAAGCACATAAAATGACACTCACTGACACTTATGGTGGGGCTTCAACATTTAAGTTTTACATTTTCACAATTATGTTTAAAGCAGCTTGACTTAGAGTGAAAGCAAATATTAATTCATTTGCATCTTTTCTTCAGTGGTCCTCTGCTTTAAAAATGTCAAATGTTGACCTTTTCTCAATTTTCTCAAAATCCTGTTTTCAAGACCTTATCAGAAACTATTGGGCCAATCATCATGAAAGTTTGCCAAAATCATTTAAGGAAATTGCTGATTTAAAGTTATCAAGGAAATTTAGATACGTCAATCTGTTTATTAATTAGACTTTGTTAAACCGGCTTTTATTTTCATTTTACATAAATGCTTATGGATAGAAATTTGCTTAAAGGTCCAGTGTGTAGGATATAGGGGCATGTATTGGTAGAAATGGAATACACTATTCATATATATGTTTATTTGACTTTAGAATCACCCAAAAAGAAGAAAAGTTGCATTTTTTCATTACCTTAAAATAAGTCATTAATGTCTACATATGTAGGTTTGTAGCGGGTCCCCTTCCAAGACAAGGATGAGGAAAAGTCAAATATTAAGGATATTCATATTTTTAGATCAGCCGTTGTAGTTCTCCGCTTGGCAAATGGTAAAAGTTTCACTTCTGCACCCTCACCATTAGATGCCAGTAACCTTTAAATAGTTAGTAAATAGTATGTGTAGTAGTAGCAGTGTAGTATGTGAAAAAATGACAAAAAGTCATAGTATGGTATGTCAAAAAAAGTCTTAGTATAGTATATCGCAAAAAACGTGGGAAAAAAGTCATGATATAGAATGTAGAAGAAACGGAAAAAAGTTGTGGTATAGAACGTCGAAAAATGTCATATTAAAGTATGCCAAAAAAAAAAAATGTCATATTAAAGTATGCCGAAAAAGTGAAGAAATCGAAGTACAGTTTATCGAGAAAAAAAAAATCATTGTATAGTAAATCAAAATAACTAATAATTGTCACAGTATAGTATGTTGGAAAAAAAGTATGACGTGTCGGTCAAAAACGCACAAAAGTCATACTACAGCATGTCGTTCAAAATTGCGCAAAAGTCATACTCTAGCATAGTGTTCAAAATTGCGCAAAAAAACCATACTATAGCATGTCGTTCAAAACGGCATAAAAAAGGCATACTATAGCATGTTGTGCAAATAATGCAAAAAAGTCGTACTATTGCATGTTGTTCAAAATAGCGCAAAAAAGTCATACGATGGCATGTCATTCAAAATCGCGCAAAAGTCTTACTATAGCATGTCACTGAAAATTTTGCGAAAAAAACCATACTACAGCATGTTGTCCAAAATTGCTCAAAAAAGTCATACTGTAGCATAGTGTTTTTTATCTACTTCGCAGCTGAATGTTACTCGTGTGGTTGATAATTGATCTGTTGATGCATTTACAGTGGATCAGATCGATGGATGAGAGAAGATATATACCAATTTTTGTAAGTAAAAGAGAGCTTTAGATAAATAAGAGCTTATGATAAATAAAAAAAGGCATATGAAATGCATGTTGTTAGAAACGGCATAAAAAAGTCATACTATAGCATGTCGTTCAAAATACCGCTGAACAGTCATCCTATAGCATGCCATTCAAAACGGCATAAAAAAGGCATACTATAGCATGTCGTTCAACATCACGCAGAAAAGTCATACTATAGCATGTCTTTCAAAATAGCATGAAACAATTATACTACAGCATTTAGTTCAAATAAGCACTAAACAGTCATACTATGGCATGTTGTTCAAAACAACCTAAAAAAGTCATACCATAGCATGTCATTAAAAACAACCTAAAAGAGGCATACTATAACATGTCATTCAAAATTGCGGAAAAAAGTCATACTATAGCATGTCGTTTAAAACAGCATAAAAAAGTCATACTATAGCATGTCATTTGAAACGGCATTAAAA
>NW_024676452.1:0-240 GCF_008729295.1 Plectropomus leopardus | reverse complement strand
GCTTAAGCATGTTTTTGTGAAACAAAAACATAATGTCTCTGGCCATGGCTGTTGCTGGTGCAAAGGCATAAAAACTGCAAAGAATAAATCTGCAATAAAAAATGCAAAAAATACACGTTGATGGCCGAGAGCAATGGTTCCCAACTAGTGGATTTCAAAAACATAATCAAAAAAAAAAGAAAAGGTAACAAACAAAATGAATAAAATGGTTAAAAAAAATACAGAAAATTAAATAAATAT
>NW_024676451.1:0-233 GCF_008729295.1 Plectropomus leopardus | reverse complement strand
CCTGACACTCTCAGAGGGACAGTGTCCTTAAAATCTGTCCTGAAATGACACAGGGAACACGGAGAAGACAGTGTTTGAGTCCTAACTTTGACATTTCAGGACAGATTTTAAGGACACAGTTTCTCTCCGTGAAGCTGAACATGAACATGGTGTTTTCTAAATAAGTCATTGTCTGAAAATTGGTAAAAAAAAAAAAAAGAAATAAAAAAAAAAGTTTAAATTAAGTTTAGGAC
>NW_024676450.1:0-273 GCF_008729295.1 Plectropomus leopardus | reverse complement strand
ACATCCTGTAAAGCTTTCAGATATCTGTTTTAACCCTTTGAAACCTGAGAAAAATTGGCTTGATTTCTTAAAAAAACAACAAAGACTTGGAAAAGTGCTTAAAAATTAACTGATTACGTAAAATAAGCGAAACATGTAATTATGACAATTAGAAATATAATTGTCTTTTTTCTTTTCCTATATCTTTTAACTGTTTTTTTGTGAGTAAAAATTGAACTTGATCTGTCCATTTTTACATTTTTTTTCAATCATTTTCTAAATCTGCTAATTTCT
>NW_024676449.1:0-221 GCF_008729295.1 Plectropomus leopardus | reverse complement strand
AATAATACATGATCATTTTGTCTGTCAGCTGACGCTGCTTGCCACAGAAGCTTTGAGGCTCATTGTCAGTGTCAGTTTGAGCAAAAACTTTAATTTACTCAGAATAATTACTAATTAATTAGTTTTTTTAATTGCTGAATTTCAATAGTTAATTGCTATAAATTGCATCTTTACTGTGTTTATAAGACTGTAAAAGTGTCCCAATATGCCAACCTGAGGAC
>NW_024676448.1:0-259 GCF_008729295.1 Plectropomus leopardus | reverse complement strand
GTGATGTTGTTTGGTGTCTCTTCATGGTTAGTATTTGTCTCTTTGTATTTTTTTTGTGTCAGTCTGAGGTTGTTTTATGTCTCTTTGTTGTTGTTTGATGTGTCTGAAATTGTTTAATGTCTCTTTGTCGTTGTTTTCCCGTCTCTTTGTAGTTGTTTAATTTCTCTTTGTCGTTGTTTTCCCGTCTCTTTGTAGTTGTTTCGTATCTGTGATTGTTTTGTGTCTCCTTCTGGTTCTTTTTCTGTCTCTTTGTGGTTGT
>NW_024676447.1:0-270 GCF_008729295.1 Plectropomus leopardus | reverse complement strand
ATATAAAAGTGGAATGTTTGCCAGAATAATCAACAGCCTTCACAAAAAAATTATTATGATTCTACTCTACCACATCATGCTGTTCATCACAGCAACAGGTCGACCTCAATTACAATTAAAAAATATGATGCTTCAGGTGATACCTTGATCAGACCCATTAAAAGAAACAGACAGACAGCGGTCGCCCCTGCAAACCCGGTGTTGTGGTATTGAAGATAGAGGAGTTGGTGGCAATGGACTGTTCAAAGGGTGTCAGAGATGCAAAGAACT
>NW_024676446.1:0-283 GCF_008729295.1 Plectropomus leopardus | reverse complement strand
TTCTTACTTCTATTCAGGCAGCAATCTGCACTGCTTGGCTTGTCTCTTCCTCACCAGCTCCGCATAAAAACACTCAATACCACAATGACAAGATAGTTTATGAGTGTGTTGTTGGGTCCACAGTTGGTTTTGCAGTGTTACTGGGGTATATTGGCTTACTGGCTGTCCTCAGTTTTCTGTTAGCATTCCTTGCGAGGAATCTTCCAGATACTTTCAATGAAGCCAAGCTCATCACGTTCAGCATGTTGATCTTCTGCGCAGTATGGGTGGCCTTTGTCCCTGC
>NW_024676445.1:0-247 GCF_008729295.1 Plectropomus leopardus | reverse complement strand
TTTTTTTGTTTTCCTTAGACATTTTTCCCAAGCCTTTAAAAAAATAATTTTCTAAATCTATCAATTTCTTGCACAATTTCCTACTAAGTTGCCTTTATCCCTTGTTTCTGAAAAAAATAGAACAAAAAAATAAAAACCTCACCAATATGCTCAGGGTTCAAAGGGTTAAATGCTGTGAAAGGCGTCTGAAAGCAGCACAAAAAAGTGACGTCGCTCCAGGTTTTAAGGGGTTAATTATGCCAAAGCA
>NW_024676444.1:0-343 GCF_008729295.1 Plectropomus leopardus | reverse complement strand
TGGGGTGGTTTTTAATTTTTTCTATTTTTTCCCTAATGGTTTTGAGTGTTTTAGGTGTGTGCATGTGTGTTTGGGTTTGGATTTTTTCTTTTTAAGATTTTCCTCCACTGGGTACTTTTACTTTTAATACTTCAACTACATTTTCCTGATTATACTTACTTTTACATAAGTAAAATTTTCAATACAAGTCTTCTACTTGTAACAGAGTATTTTCACAGGGTGGTATTAGTACTTTTACTTAAATGAAGGATCTGAATACTTCATCTGCCAATGTGTTTAACTGTGTCCTTATTCTTTTTTTTTCAGGTCAGCGCAGGCGACGGCTTCTTGTGATCAGGGTCGC
>NW_024676443.1:0-236 GCF_008729295.1 Plectropomus leopardus | reverse complement strand
GTGGGTGATGGCGTTAAAAACCGAAGGTCCCTGGTTATGGAGTCCCCGAAGATTAGAGATGGTGTGCTGGGGCCAGTGCGGCCCCCAGAGTGCTGCGGCCGGCTGAGGAAGGCTCCGGTTGTTGGTGCGTCACAGGTGTGTCGGGGATGGGCGTGTCTGCCCCCTGAGCATCTGGACCCGCTTCAGCAACTGTCGGTGCATCGTCCCGGTCGTGAACGAGCAGCGCAGCCACTCGC
>NW_024676442.1:0-1152 GCF_008729295.1 Plectropomus leopardus | reverse complement strand
CAACTAAATGTTTTACAACTAAGAACCGCCACTGCACACGTTACAGAACACATTACATTTCATGAGGGTACTAGAGGTAGGGGGGAGATTTTGATACAGCATAGTACCTTGACATTTTATGTGGCAATACTGTATTGATACACGGAAGCCAGGTATTGCTTTTTATCACATAAATTAATATTGCAAATTTCAATCAAACATTTAGTAACCTATTAGAATGATATATTCAATTGCTTTTCAGTCAACTAGAAAAACGTTGCTGCTATAAGAACGACTAAAGAGACTTAAAAGAGACTTTATCGTATTAGATAAAAAAAGATGTTGACCAAGTTTGAGTTACAGGTACACAATTTGCTTTTTGGAGAATGGAATAAATCTCAACATATCGTAATACATATACTGCAAAACATTTAAATTTGCAATGATAATGTATGGTGGCTTAAGTATCGTGATAATATAAAGGGGTCAACCAATATTGGGTTTTTTTTAGGACCGAAACCAATACGGATTATTAGTTGTTAAAGATTTCACAAATTAAGAGTCCCCCCCATGCTGACACTTTCTTTGCACTTTTTAAAGAACTGATTTTATCGTGATCATTGTCAAATATCAGCCCCAATAATCGGCCAGGCCAATAATCTGTCGACCCTTAGACAATGTCATATTATGGGGCCTCACACATAAAACCAAAGTGACTCTTTTTCTCGTAATCACACTATTTTAGACTCTTCAGGACTTGAAGGCGCCCCGTTGAAAGTCCAAAATGTGAAATCTTTTTGCAAAGCTAACTCACTTTTAAATATGAGTATTAATTGCAGGACAAATGGTGGCTCAGCAGCAAATATGTTAATGTAGAGATCACAGCAGGCCCGCGGGACGGAGGGGGGACAGTCAGCTCAGGGTGCTGGCTCTGGAAGAAGAAGGTCCTGGCAGCCGCTCACAGTGAGGTGGGTGTTGTCGAAACTGGTTTAACAGTGGCTAACTGTTTAGCTTGCCAAATACACGTGGCGTTTCATTTAATATCACCCACTCAGCCACACTCAACTACCGACGAAATAACTCTAGGGAGACCCCAACACGCTTGCCACCTCGATAAGGGCACCGTACCCACAGAGGCAAACCACCTCCGGCTAACTACTGAGATTATGGGAT
>NW_024676441.1:0-226 GCF_008729295.1 Plectropomus leopardus | reverse complement strand
ACCCACCGCGACGCCCCGAGCTCGGGGCGCCGCGGAGGGGGGCCGGCGCTAAGGGGCCAGAGCCCCTAAGCTCGGAAGGTTGTTCCGTCACGCGTCGAGACTCTCCGGGAGCGGGGAGCGCTCGCTCTCACCGGTAATGATCCTTCCGCAGGTTCACCTACGGAAACCTTGTTACGACATTTACTTCCTCTAGATAGTCAAGTTTGATCGTCTTCTCGGCGCTCCG
>NW_024676440.1:0-252 GCF_008729295.1 Plectropomus leopardus | reverse complement strand
TAACATGTTAAGAAAAATGTACTTTTCTGTATAATTTACGCATTACTATTGGTTAAACACAGAAAAACTGTAATACAGTAAGCAATGCAATACAGTAAAAATTACAACATGAGGGTGTCAAAATCATGGTTTTCTTAGATAGATTTTTCCTAGCCTACAGAAAAGAAATGTATTTAATTTTACAAATTCATACTTTGTAATCTATGGATGAGAATATGTACAAAAACAGTCAAATTATGTTAAGACATTTTA
>NW_024676439.1:0-247 GCF_008729295.1 Plectropomus leopardus | reverse complement strand
AGACAGTCTTTACAGAAGCTGTGGCCACATGACAGAACAACAGGATCTCTAAAGACATCATGACAGACCGGACAGCAGAGATCCTCCTCTGATCTGGAAGCCATTTAGTCTCTGAGTGAAGCTGAAAACACAGCGGACAGAAGTACAGTCGGCCCTCCCTCCTCGACTCACTTCACTGAAATTTACTTTCGCTTTGAGTTGTGTTTGTAGTCAAACTCACATTCAGTGCGTGGAGAGTCAGCAGGTC
>NW_024676438.1:0-587 GCF_008729295.1 Plectropomus leopardus | reverse complement strand
AAAAAAAGAGGATGGAGAGGTCAGTCTATCCAGAGAGCTGTATTTCACTGTCACAGGGTGACAGGTGAGAGGACCTGGGAGTTAAGAAGGGGTGTAACACAGATAAAGGATAACATGTCGCTGAGGGGTAGTTCTCTATAAAAACAGTGTAAGGTCAGCACCTTTGCTCAAAGAAACAATTCCTCTAATACAAGATGGGAAATTATTTTTTAGTTTTTTTTGTTGTAAAAGTGTATAGTATTTGCTAGGTATTTGTTTTTCTTGCAAGAAAGCCATAATTAAATGATTAATACCAGCAAAGGCAGAATGATAATAAGACACCAGATATACTGTCTTTGTCACCACCGATTATTACTCTGAAAATTGACCTGTGCAGGTTGTAGTATGCGGGCCACAACCCAATAGTGTCAATCATTTTAAAAAATGAACTTTTTTCAGGGAATTTTCTTGTGCTATTTTTTTTAGTAGTTTCTTGCTGATTTGAGGGCCACTTCCTCTGTTGTTGCTCATTGCCTTCTTTCCATGTTTTTGAAAGAAATCAAGCCAATTTGCTCAGGTTTCAAAGGTTTAAGATAATACTGCACAAG
>NW_024676437.1:0-287 GCF_008729295.1 Plectropomus leopardus | reverse complement strand
AGCCATCAACATGCCTGTTAGACCCCATCCTAACTAGGCTACTTAAGGAAGTTTTACCGCTAGGGGACAATTCTTAGATTGATATAATCAATGTGTCTTTATTAAAGGGCTATGCACCACAGTCCTTTAAAGTAGCTGTCATTAAACCCCTTCTAAAGAAGCCCACTCTCAATCCAGAGGTTTTAGCTAACTATAGACCAATATCTAATCTCCCCTTTATTTCTAAACTCCTTGAGAAAGTGGGCACATCAACTTTGTGACTTTCTCCAAGATAATAGTTTATTAAA
>NW_024676436.1:0-223 GCF_008729295.1 Plectropomus leopardus | reverse complement strand
GTTGTTGTTTACAGAGGTATTTCTATGTTTCCTGCAAGAAAATGGTCACAGTTGTTTTTACTGAAACATTGCTGCATCTCTTGCAGGGATCGTTCCCCCTACAAACAGGTAATTCACTAGCAAGGACCACACCTCAATCGGAATTCATTTTAACAATTTATTGACGTGAATGTAGATTTGGTATAAACATTGATGTTGGATTATTGGAATGGATGGTTGAGTG
>NW_024676435.1:0-289 GCF_008729295.1 Plectropomus leopardus | reverse complement strand
GTGTGTGTGTGTGTGTGTGTGTGTGTGTGTCGTACCCTCCCACGGACAGCCGTACAGCTCCACCCTCATGCAGACGGTGGTGAACAGCTTGGTGACGGGGATCAGCCGCACGTAGCGGGTGATGATGGGGGGGTGCAGGTCGTTGATGACGGAGGTGTAGGCGTTTTTGTTTCCCTCCATCACCTGAACACAAACATCACATGACAAACGTCAGTCGTCCTGATGTGTGTGTGTCCTGTCTCTACCTCAAACACACACACACACACACACACACACACACACACACACA
>NW_024676434.1:0-223 GCF_008729295.1 Plectropomus leopardus | reverse complement strand
TATGCGGTTTTTGGCCATTTTTTCAACATGCTGTATAATGACTTTTTTGTGATTTTGGGATTTTTTTTCAACAGGGTATGCCATTGTGCATACCTACGAGTTATAATAAACTGTTTTCATGCATTTTTTGGACGTGTCAAAATTTGAGATTTTTCACCATACTACACTACGGTTTTTTTGCCATTTTTTTCAACATGCTATGTGTTGACTTTATGGGACATTT
>NW_024676433.1:0-214 GCF_008729295.1 Plectropomus leopardus | reverse complement strand
TGTATCTGTGTGTGAGTCCTCCGTGCTTTCAAGCGGACATATGTGGCTGCACAAGATTGTGCTTGTTTGTGTGGATTCCTTGCTGCTGTTGCTGTGTGTGTGTGTGTGTGTGTGTGTGTGTGTGTGTGTGTGTGTGTGTGTGTGTGTGTGTGTGTGTGCGCGTGTGAGTGTGTGTGTGTTAGTGTGTCTGTGTAGCTGATCAGAGAGGCGGCCT
>NW_024676432.1:0-223 GCF_008729295.1 Plectropomus leopardus | reverse complement strand
TTTTTTGGGGGGAGTTTTTCCTTAGTCTGTCTAAGGACAGAAAGATGTCGTATGCTGTAAAGCCCTTTGAGGCAAATTGTGATGTGTGATAAGGGGTTTTATGAATAAAACTGAATTAAACTGAATTAAAGACAAAAAAATCAATTAATTTGAATAAAAATACATACTTGCATACACACACACGCACACACACGCACACACACACACACACACACACACACAC
>NW_024676431.1:0-1004 GCF_008729295.1 Plectropomus leopardus | reverse complement strand
CACTGGGACAGTCTCAATGTACTTGTGATGTCCATATCAAATAAAATAAACTGAACTTAACTTAATCCCAGGTACACTGCGCACATGCTGTCCATACAGCAGCAGGTTTACAGCGAAGATTATTCAGAGGAATAAGAACAAGTTTAAGATGAAGTGTGAGGAAAAGTATCAGAGTACTTCTGTCACCGGTCTGTCTGTTTGAGCTGCAGCAGAAACAGAAAACAGCAGATTCTTGAAGGACTCAAGCACCGCTGCCTTGAATTTAAGGCGGTGTACTGAGTCAGTACTTGAGTAAAGTAGTTGAGTAAAAGTACTTCGTTACTTTTCACCAATGTTTTCAATCAATGATATCAATACCTTATCGCCTTATGAACACAATAATCGATCGTTATTGATACTCAGGGAGCGGTAAACTTGTTAGCTGTTAGCTTAGCATGACCCACAGACCGACCTGGCTCTCCGCGCGGCTTCATGTCAAACTTTACAAACTGTCCTTCATCGATCTGCCGCGGATACCCGGATGTTTCAGACTCCAAACGCCCGGTCAGAAGCCCGCGAGCCGCCGTTTGAGTCACTGTTTCAGCTCCTGAAAAAAGCTGATTCGGTACGATCAGCTAATATGCTAACACATGCTAACCGCCTGACCCGGAAACACAAACACAACTTCTGCTTCGCTCGTCCGGCCTTCAGAATAAAACATGGACGCAGTGTTGAAAGCAGGGCTGTTTCTGGGATTTGAAGAAAAACAAACAAACAAAATACCCTCCAAAATTATATATTAAAAAAAAATCTCCCAATTTTTTAAAATAAAAAAATCGCCAATAAAGTTAGTTGAAAAGAAAACTTTCCATTAAAAAAATTATACATTTCCTGTGCAGATAAAGACAGAAAGTAACTAAAGATGGAAATAAATCTAATTTACGAGCTTTTATTATGAACGGTTCTCCTCCGAATAACAGCGGAACCGGATGTTATTCTTTAACCAACATGGCGGCTGTCCTCAG
>NW_024676430.1:0-226 GCF_008729295.1 Plectropomus leopardus | reverse complement strand
TTCGAAACGCTGAAAAAAGTCACTGAACAGCATGTTGATGCTGTTTAGTGACTTTTTTCAGCGTTTCGAAAGATCACTTTTTTGAACTTTTTTCCCTGAGCTATAGTATGGCGTTTTTCTCCATACTAAACTTTGGCCTCAAACGCTCAAAATATTGACTTTTTCGACTGTTTTTTCAACAGGCTCTGCTGTAAACAGCCTGAACATGGTGTTCAATGACTTTTTT
>NW_024676428.1:0-456 GCF_008729295.1 Plectropomus leopardus | reverse complement strand
CACGAATATCCCTCACTATTTTTTCCTTTAAATGCTAAATTACACACAAAGTTTTGATATTTTTGCATCAGAAAGCGATTAAAACGAATAAATATAAACTTACTGTCTAATTTGGGCTGTTGCAGACGACGAAGAAAGATAGAAAACACAGCTCAGATAGAGGTACACAAAGTTTATAAAGGCCTGACTGGCAGCTGAATAACGTCCCACCGAGCTCTCTGATTGGTCAGCTCCTTGTTTATGACTACTGAGGCCCGCCCCTTTGTCTGACGTCATCTTTGGATGCACGTGATTCCCTCTCCCTGGAAACCCGGACAGCCTGTTTTTCCCGGCTTTCCTGCAGGATTGTTGCAGCTCTAAACAGTTTTTAAAAGCATTTTTATTAACTCAGACAGTTTTTGTTTTTTTTAACTATTTTCATGTCAACAACACTCTTATTGATGTTTCTTGTTATTT
>NW_024676427.1:0-367 GCF_008729295.1 Plectropomus leopardus | reverse complement strand
AATAAAAAAGAAGGAAAGTAAATTAAAAAGAAAAAAAACATCCACAAAATGTAATCAATCAGTCAATTCACAGAGAATTAATCTCTAACTATTTTGATAAACATTTTGAGTCTTTTTTTCAATTTTCTTTTTTAAAATATAATTTTATTTAATTTATCATTACAGTTGTAGTTTTGTCATCTGTTGGGTGATCTCATTTATATTAAAACATCATATTTTATAAATTATTCTTCTGATGTTTAGAGAATCCTAATTTGTAAGTGAACTAAAGCTGTCAGATAGATTTAGTGAAGTAAACAGTACAATATTTTCCTCTGCCATATAGTGTAGTAAAGGAATAAAGTAGCATGGAAAGAAGATACTAAAG
>NW_024676426.1:0-323 GCF_008729295.1 Plectropomus leopardus | reverse complement strand
CTCCACACTGGCCCATAAGGTGCAAAGACTATTCCTAAAGTTCAATTTAACCAGAAAAGGGACAGACCATTTAGTCATTATCATTTTAATCTTTATGGCATTATCAAACTGCAACACATCCATAAATGCATAATAAATAAAGTTATACTGGCAGAAGGTTACTACATCTACTACCACTACTGTTTTTAACAGCAGGCACATATGTCTCTTTTTTTCTTTTTCATGAAAGTATTTGCAGCTAAAATGATAAAATGAGAGGGAGTGGGTTTTGAACTGTTCGCTGGCTCTGAGATTCTGATGAGTATTTTTGACATTTAAAAAAA
>NW_024676425.1:0-216 GCF_008729295.1 Plectropomus leopardus | reverse complement strand
GACATGAAAGAGCAAAGGAAGTGACAGTCGGGGTGGCACAAAGAGCAATGCCTCCAAAAGGTTTTTTTTTGTAACAATTCAGTCATGGCAAATAAAGCACGTATACTACATCTGTTGTTTAAAATAACAAAGCTTGGCATAAATATCAAATATTTAAAGGTATACTATGCAGGAATTGTAGGTTCCTCACTGCAAATAAATACACCACCACACACT
>NW_024676424.1:0-314 GCF_008729295.1 Plectropomus leopardus | reverse complement strand
CCAGCTGCAGATCAAGGTGTGAACTTGAGCTTTAAAGAGACACTAAAAAATCACAAATTAAGGTGTTTTTTTTTTATGAGATGTTTACCAGCAGTGTCGTATTTGGGTGCACTACTAATGTATGTATGACATGACCTCAAATTGTTGTTTAGCAATTAAAGAATTATCTATTTGTTGGATTCTAGCACAAGTTTTGCTTAACCCTTTGAAACCTGAGCAAATTGTGAGTTCTCTCAAAAACAGAGAGAAGGCAACAAGCACCCGAGACATCGTGAAAAAAAGCAGCATAAAATTGTAAAAATGAAAAAAAAAAA
>NW_024676423.1:0-259 GCF_008729295.1 Plectropomus leopardus | reverse complement strand
ACAACTTAATTATAAGTATACACTGAAATCCTGAGGTTGAACATACAGTTACACTTTTTATAAACCTACCAAACACATCATTCATAACAATTATGCAAATAACATTTTAGCCTCTTGAATTTAGATCTCATTTAGCAGCACACTGATTTAGGTGTATAAACAGGATAGACTGAAGTGTAACAGAATTCTTCTGCCTGTTGTGTTTAGGTGTAGAGACTCTAAATGTCCTAGTGGAGGGCAGAAGTTGGTATTTGTCGGT
>NW_024676422.1:0-454 GCF_008729295.1 Plectropomus leopardus | reverse complement strand
GGAAAAAAAAGAGGAAGAAACCTCAGGAAGAGCGGTAGAGGATAGTGAGGGATCCCTCTTCCAGGACGGACAGACGAGCAATAGATGTCGTAAATAGCAAAGCAAATCAAGTCTCTATGTTTACATTAGACAGTCTGTTACCTCCCGTTTCCGTAATCACCACCATCAGGTCCGCTGAAAACTTCGCAGCCTTTCCTTAATCCTCTCATGGTGGGACTGGGTGCTGACTGTCTTCACTGCACGCTGCCAGGTATTTTTCGGTGTTTTCTCCGTGAGCCCGGAATCAGCCGTGTTCTCTCGCCCCAGAGAGATGCCCCTCTTCTTCAGATCCTCCGCCGCTGCACTCTCGTACGTTACCGGCCCGGTGTCGAGGAAGACTCGTAGCTTGGCTGGCGGTGGTGTCTGAAACCGTATCCCCTTCTCTCTCAGAAGTCTCCTAATCTGTGCATACGCC
>NW_024676421.1:0-236 GCF_008729295.1 Plectropomus leopardus | reverse complement strand
ACACACACACACACACACACACACACACACACTCACACACACACTTTTCCTTCTTTCCTCCTTAAATGTATATACTGTATATGTATTATATGTATATAATCTCTTGGTTGTAGTTTTCCATCGGTAATCAACCTAAGTGAATTTTCACAGGGATGTTTTGTTTTTTTAAAATATAAAACAAGCTTTGTTTAATACTTTAATATTTTAAAATTTTTCAGCCTGGTCTCACTCCCAGA
>NW_024676420.1:0-1093 GCF_008729295.1 Plectropomus leopardus | reverse complement strand
GGTAATTCAGAAGCAAATCAAATAGAACTAAAACATATTGAATGATAAATAAACTGAAATGATTAAATGAAACTAAGCTGAATTAAAAAACAAAAATAAGAAGAAAATAAATTTTAAAAAAACTATGACAAATTAAAATTGTAATAATCGTGCTGCTGACTCATGTTTTACAACAATGCCAGTGCATCTGATGTTTGTTTCAATAACACCAACTGAACACAAAGAAGCCTGCAAAGAGAGTAACTACAGATTTTAAATCTAAAAATTAAAATGTGTTGTGCAGAGCTGCTGCACAAAGAGACCCATTTGTAATGGATACATTTCAAAAGTATGAATGCTCATATCAAATGTGTCACAAGTGTCAGGTCTGAGGAGCAATGTAAATGCAAAGTGAGGGAAAATGAAAAAAAAAATCTGCAACGAAAGGACAAAAAAATGGGGGGGGGGGCAAAGCAGCAGCTGAATTTGAAATGTTGTCCCCAGGATGAGCGCTTTTTACTGTTAATGGAGAAATAGAGTGCGTGGCATATTTAATGGGTTTTGTTTTTATTGTACAGCACTGAATAATTAACTGGGAAGCAGCATGTCACATAGATTTATCTTTTAATTAAAATAACGTGGTTCACGCATATTTGAGTGGTAGTCCAAATAAATGCAATATCCAAATTTATGTTTTGTTTATCTTCCTGTTAATTATCCGGAGATTGTTCACTGTACAGCCCTTAATATTCCCTCTCTCTGCATCTGTCTCTCCCCCTCTCTCTCCCTCTTTCTCCTAGTAATAACCAGTCAGGTTTTATTAATTTATGGATAATTGTGGCTACATGAATAAGGTGCATGGCATGAAACCAGCTCATTCTCATAAAGTGAGATGAATGTGTCAGGCTGGCTGATGCCTCCACATGACAGCAATAAAGAGAGGAACATTTTTGTCCTTGTCTGTAGAATCAGACTAATTTCCAATATCTTCCCATTAGAGCTGAGACAGGTGGAAACAACCAGCGAGTCTTCGATGCACGCTACATGCAGTGAAATAACCTCAACAAAAGGACAAAAACAACAAAGTTTAACATTCATTAACATGTCTCAAGTT
>NW_024676419.1:0-221 GCF_008729295.1 Plectropomus leopardus | reverse complement strand
GTCCTCTCTTCTTTTTGTTTGATTTCTTTACTGTCTCTTCTTGACTGCTGTTGTTATATAAAAGTAGACTTTTTAATTGCAGCCTGGGATAAATACAATATTTGAATTGAACTGAATTGTTATTATTATGAAAATGTGAAATGTGAGAAAATGTGACGTGGGAATAAACAACATCAGTCAAGAAGAGACAGTAAAGAAATCAAACAAAAAGAAGAGAGGAC
>NW_024676417.1:0-249 GCF_008729295.1 Plectropomus leopardus | reverse complement strand
GCAAGCACAACACACACACACACACACACACACACACACACACACACACACCCCGACACACACACGCACACACACGCACACACACATACACAAACACAGAACGCAGGCGCAAACCCACACATACATAAACATGAAGACAACAACCTAAAAGCCCTCAAAATACACAGATTAATGCAGAAGCTTGAGCATAAATGAGGACGAACACACACACACACACACACACACACACACACACACACACACACACAC
>NW_024676416.1:0-206 GCF_008729295.1 Plectropomus leopardus | reverse complement strand
GAGCCCATTATCATAAAACATGGTTTGCCTCAGAGGGCTTTACAGTTACGACAACCCTCTGCCCCTAGACCCTCACATCATCCAAGGAAAAACTCCCGAAAAGGAACCCCTGAAACGGGGGAAAACAAAAAAGGAAGAAACCTCAGGGAGCGCCGTAGAGGATGATGAGGGATCCCTCTTCCAGGACGGACAGACGAGCAATAGAT
>NW_024676415.1:0-209 GCF_008729295.1 Plectropomus leopardus | reverse complement strand
TGGGGACTCCCTCGTTCTGCTGGGGGACTTCAACGCTCACGTTGGCAATGACAGTGAGACCTGGAGGGGTGTGATCGGGAGGAATGGCCCCCCCGATCTGAACCCGAGTGGTGTTTTGTTATTGGACTTCTGTGCTCGCCACAGATTGTCCATAACGAACACCATGTTCAAGCATAAGGGTGTCCATATGCGCACTTGGCATCAGGACA
>NW_024676412.1:0-287 GCF_008729295.1 Plectropomus leopardus | reverse complement strand
TTTTTTTTTGTAAAGCAAGGGTAGTGAAGTAGGAAGGTCAAAACTACCTTGCCCAGTAGCCAATATTTGTACATGGAGCCCATGTGGGTTTTAAATGGGCTGAAAAATTAGTGATATATGGGATTTTCCAGCAGTTCCACAATAGACCTATGCCATCTGATCATATGGGTGGGTTTAGCCAAGTGGGCCCCAGATAAGATGTCTATATTGGGCCCATACCCACTTGGTGTCCAAGCAGCCCTAGCATAAGCCATGTGTGTGAACCCAAGTGGGTCCCACACCTGCTT
>NW_024676411.1:0-236 GCF_008729295.1 Plectropomus leopardus | reverse complement strand
ATTGATGATACCTGTCAATCAAAGTCACACCCCTGGCAGCGTAGACGCGCAAGCGCATCTGTCACAAACACAGACGGACCCGCGCATACGGATGCAAACGGACAAGTCATGACAAGACAGGAGACAATGGCGGCAGCTAAACAAAATTCGGTTGTTTTTTTACAAAATAATAATTTCACGAGGCGTTCACTGGAGGAAAAGAAGCGGATTAAGGAGCTTGGACCGGACCAACCGGA
>NW_024676410.1:0-216 GCF_008729295.1 Plectropomus leopardus | reverse complement strand
TATTATTATATTTTTGCAGACTGGTTAAAACCGAATTAAGGACAGTTAGGTGCGGCACTGCTGGCCCATGTTGCCCATGTTTTCTTTTTTTTCTTTTAGCACGTTGAATTGGTGTCGGAGCACCACTTATTATCCAGTTTTTTCATTCAATTAAAAAAGAAAATGGTGTACACTGATAATTTTTCTCAGCTGAATGTGCCAATCTCCTGAAATATA
>NW_024676409.1:0-1140 GCF_008729295.1 Plectropomus leopardus | reverse complement strand
ACTCACTGTGTGTTTTTAACTAAAGCCATGTTACACATATATACATGTTATACAGTGAATGATGAGATAATGAGTCTCTGTGTCACAGTGTGGGTCAGATACTACGAGGAAATGCGGAAGAGACCTTTTACTTTAATACAAACTAGTTCAGCAGAGAAACAACGGTTCATATATTTCTTCATGTCTGCTCCTTACGGATATTGTTTGGAATAATTTTGTGTAGCTGCAGCACCTGAAATATTTTTATAATCATCTCCAACAGAAAACATCCAAAGAAATGATGATTTTACTGATCAGAGGAAAATAAAGAGATATAATGAACAGGTTCTCTGAGTAAAGAGAACTATCCAACGTACATTTAGCACCATGTGATCGAGTTAACAAGGTGTGTCATGTACAGACACATACTCAGACACACCTGCAGGTAGCTGTGTGTCCAACAGGCGCGGCTCAGTGACACATGATCGCTCAGAGTGACCTACATCACTGAACGCCATTCATACAGCCGAGCACAACTACGCACCTGATCCAAACTACACACCTGTACTACACACCTGATCTACACTACGCACCTGATCCAAACTACACACCTGTACTACACACCTGATCTACACTACACACCTGATCCAAACTACACACCTGATCCAAACTACACACCTGTACTACACACCTGATCTACACTACACACCTGATCTACACTACGCACCTGATCCAAACTACACACCTGTACTACGCACCTGATCTGCACTACCCTGGAATATTTACTGTTCAGTTATTGATTGCTCCACACTGTGGGAGTGCAGAGCATAATCTGGGCACAGACGGAGCAGCAGAAGCAGTAAAAGTGAAACTGAAGCGTTCATTCTGCAGCAGCTGCTCCTCTAAGCCATCCATCTGATCAGCTGATCAATGATCAGTGAGGCTGCTCTGAGGGAGGTGTGTGTGTGTCTACAGGCTGCAGACGGATTAATAAACCCATCAGCATCAACAGGCTCATTTCTGTCGACTAAGCAGTTCGTCTCTATTTCTAATCAGCTGTTTTGATCCTGTGGCTGGTCTGCAGTCAGTCTGATCAAACGTGTTGATCTGTCAGTGAGTCAGTCTGAGCAGCTGGTCACAGTAAACTCTGCAGCTGTTTCT
>NW_024676408.1:0-358 GCF_008729295.1 Plectropomus leopardus | reverse complement strand
TACTTTTATTAACCTTACAATTATGGCTGCATGATTTGCAAAAAAAAAGACAAAAAACAAAATCATAGGGCTGTAGCTGCCTAAGAATTATGTCGAATCAGATTCAGCCGTTGAATACAAACATTTGACGATTTATTTATTTTTCTATGTAAAGTTTTAAACTGTTGGACTTGAAAGAATCTCAGTCCACTCAGAAATCTCATATTGTGATCATTTTGACAGGTTGCAAATTTAGTGGGAATAGTATTTTTTTACATTTACATTTTTGACAACAACAACAACAAAAAAAAAGGTGTTTTTTTTGTTGTTCACTAAACAAACATGTTTCCTTACATGCAGAATATTATTTGTAGGTCAG
>NW_024676407.1:0-465 GCF_008729295.1 Plectropomus leopardus | reverse complement strand
ATGTTGGTCGTTTGAAAGTTTTCAAAGTGAAAAATAAATTGCTGTGCAGAGAACTGATCCCCTCCCCATCATCATCACCATCATCGTCATCATCATCATCATCATCGTCATCACTATCACCATCACCATCATCACCGTCATCACCACCATCATGATCATCATCATCATCACTACCACCATCATCACTATCACCATCATCATCATCACCGTCATCACCGTCATCATCACCATCATGATCATCATCATCACTATCACCATCATCATCATCATCACCGTCATCGTCATCATCACCATCATCATCACCATCATCATCATCATCACCGTCATCACTGTCATCATCATCACCGTCATCACCATCATCACCATCATCATCATCATCACTACCACCATCATCACTATCACATCATCATCATCACCGTCATCACCGTCATCATCACCATCATGATCATCATCATCACTATCACC
>NW_024676406.1:0-362 GCF_008729295.1 Plectropomus leopardus | reverse complement strand
AATTCCAATCGCTCTGTCGAGCCTGAGTTCTGAATTCGATCGCGTAGTCCGCCACTGTCCTGTCCCCCTGCCGTTGATTCAGAAGGCCCCCAGTAGCATCGGGGCCCAAGGAGACGGGACCAAACACCTTGCGAAGCTCCTCAGAGAAGGCTTGAAACGACGCACAGGCTGGCGTGCCCCTCTCCCATTCCGCCGTTCCCCACAAGCGTGCTCTGCCTGTGAGGTGATTTATGGCGAAGGCGACCCGAGCCCCCTCCGTGGCGAACGTACGAGGCTGCAGGGCAAACAGGATCGAGCAGTTCGTGAGAAATGGATTGCACCCCTCCGGATCCCCGGCATAGCGTTCTGGCGCTCCCACACGC
>NW_024676405.1:0-244 GCF_008729295.1 Plectropomus leopardus | reverse complement strand
CCTCTCTTCAGTTTTCTTTATTGCTCACAAGTCAGATCGGCTTAGACATCTTTGCTGGTTTCCCCCGCAGAACTGAATCTGTGCTTCTCCAAATGCAGTTGTATTAAAAATCGACATCATTTCATCTTGATCATCTTCATCTGATATCAAAGTCAAATTCCTCATTAAGTATCTGCAAAGTCAGAGTGAAAATAAATGTTCCCAACTATAAGAAAACATGGTCCTAGTTTATTTCTACATAATT
>NW_024676404.1:0-200 GCF_008729295.1 Plectropomus leopardus | reverse complement strand
GTTGGATTCATCTTTATGTGTATTTTCAGACATATTTCATTTTTGAAAAATAATAATAATAATATTTTTGTGGCCACCCTGAATTAACCCCCTGTTGAAGATTCATGCATCATATCATGTGTTTACATTTACAGCTGAGTAGCCAAAGAACAATATTTACTGTAAATGTGAGTGTATAGGTTCTTAAGTGCTTTTACCTT
>NW_024676403.1:0-321 GCF_008729295.1 Plectropomus leopardus | reverse complement strand
TTTTGTTCTTGTGTGTGCTGCAGAGGAGCGGAGATGATTTTTTTTTTAATTGATAAAGAGTACATGTTAGTATAATACTGGTGAGGGTTAAACCTGAGCAACTGTTCTGATTTCTTTCATGGGGAAGGCAACAAGCTGCATAACAAGACAGGGCCCAAAAATAGGGATAAAAAAAAAAAACAAAACAAGGTAAAAAGTTCTATCTAAATATAAGCCAAAACAAAAGCCAAAAACAAATGAGAAAATTATGTAGAAAAAGTGCTGAAAAAATGTTTTTTTTAAAATATATTTTCTTATTTTTTTCTGTCATAATTTCAAATT
>NW_024676402.1:0-294 GCF_008729295.1 Plectropomus leopardus | reverse complement strand
TTTTTTTTTTCTCAACGATCAAGTCCATTTTATCATAAAAAATATTACTTTTTTGTAGTTGAACGCTTAAACCAGTCAATGTTTTAAAGAAATGTTCTATTTCTATGCAAAATAATTGGACGCAGAGTCATTTACAGGGGAGTATTATACTCTGAAAGTCCAGTGCTTTATTTTACTGTAAAAGATGACAGTATCAGTGCCAGTGACAGTGTAGTTCTCACTAAATGCGGCATGTGACCGCACAGTTGTTGAGGATGTAAATGGTTAACGCGACGGCGCAGCGAGTCCGTGGTG
>NW_024676401.1:0-219 GCF_008729295.1 Plectropomus leopardus | reverse complement strand
TTTACCGGTCTGGTAGTTCAGTCATAAAGTACAAAAGGCTGATCACACTCATAAAGAGTTTGATTTGAAACAATCCATCCACTCTTTGAAGTGGAGTCTTTCTTTATTTAAGATTTAAAAACTGAATTGACTATTCTTCTCTTTAACTGAATAATAATAGGAAAAAAAAAATCATTGATCATTTGATTGTACTTCTTTTAGAGAGCAATGCCATGTATA
>NW_024676400.1:0-397 GCF_008729295.1 Plectropomus leopardus | reverse complement strand
CAAAAATGAAAATTCAATTATCTTGTCATCCTCATGCTGATGGAAAGTCTAGTGACGTTTTATAGTTTACAAAACACTGCTAGAGTTTCTGGTGGAAAAGGCCTTGCACTCATCCAAAATTATTAGTGATCAGAATTCAGTAATTAAAAAATACATAACAAATGCACTGCTCGTCCAAAGAAATCCAAGTGTCCTAAAGCCCTGGCATGCCAAATCGGTTTGAAAAATGACAAAAGGACTTGTTCCTTGTTGCAAACCCCACAAGTCTGTGTATTGGGGATGCTTCCAGGTAGCATGTAAACATTGGTGTGCAGATACTGCGAGCTCTTGTTGGTCTTGCAAAAGCATACATACGTGAACGCTGCTGCCGCACCAGGAGCTACAAGCCACAGGCAAC
>NW_024676399.1:0-215 GCF_008729295.1 Plectropomus leopardus | reverse complement strand
TTTTTTTTATGTTGTTTCAGGCTACATAAACTCTGACCGTCGTCCGCTGCACCTTTACGATCACTTGCAGAGTTTTCTCAAAACATTCACAGTCTTCCAACAGGTTTCCTGAGCTCGTCTTAAAGCGATGACGTGAGGTGGTGAAAGTTCATCCTGATGTGTGTGTGTGTGTGTGTGTGTGTGTGTTTACAGGTAAGGCTCTCCAAACGTCCTGC
>NW_024676398.1:0-1172 GCF_008729295.1 Plectropomus leopardus | reverse complement strand
GCCCCAGTTGTGAAGCCATGTTCTCTAAACTTCTTACAATTGTTGAAGAAATTAAGGAGACCCAGAAGGTTCATGGTAAGATGCTAAATGTACTGCTGAAGAAGCAAGATGCATCAATGACTGAGGTTCCTGATGGAGTGGTCTTCCCGCTGCAAACTTAAGCAGATGTTGAGGCTCTCGAGGAGAAACTGGGGAACCGCAGTCTAATGTCTGCTGTTGTAAGTTTTTTTGTTTGTTTGTCTTTTTTAAAGTTTTGTTTTTCCAAATTGATTTTCATTAGCCTACAAAATAAAAACATTTATCAAATTACAGTAAATTACATAAGGGTCATTCTCATGAAACCACTGAAATACCATGGCAGCAATAATTTTAGTTATAAAACATGCAATTTAGTCATTTAACAAAACATTATAATAAAGCTAATAATGATCTCTACCTTGAACAAAAAGTGATTTCAACATAGAAATTAATTATATTTATATTGTATTGTGTTTTCTGACAAAATTCTCATTACCGCAATGCATCCAGGTCTGTCTGAATGTATGTTATGTTGTTTTTTTAACAGAGTAAAATAAAAGTAATCTGAAAAAAAAATAATGGTTGCTGTAATGGATGTTTTTAAGTGACTGAAAAACAATAAATTAAATATTAATGTTTAATAATGATGAAAAAATAGAGGAAATATTAAGTGTCCATGACTCACATTCTCATCCTCCGCAACATATTTCAAGGACTGTTTACACATGCCAAGAGAATTTTAAATAAAGTTGTATGTTGTATAAAGCAACTCATGGGCCAGTGCTTTCAAGATGGCTACCAGGTAAGAAGATCTTTTTTTCCTCTCAAGTTAAAATTTTCTCCCGTCAGACTGCACACACGACAGTACTGATTATCATTACCGATACAGCTAGTTTTCTATATTTAGAAAAACATTTTATTTAAAATTTTCTATGGAAAATAAACGCTATTAATGTCTATTTATGTGCACAGAGTAAGAATTTGCTTAGTCATCATGGCTTCTCTGTTGCTAGCTAAACATGCTAATGTTCCTCATCCTCCGCAACACAGTTCTCTCTTACCGCAACAATTGAAGGCCAGTTGCGGTAGAGAGAACTTCTGTTTCGGTAATGAGAAGTGTAGTCTATTGCATATAGACTATAACATATATTATG
>NW_024676397.1:0-319 GCF_008729295.1 Plectropomus leopardus | reverse complement strand
TCTCTCTTTCCGTGTCTCTCTTTCCGTGTCTCTCTTTCCGCGTCTCTCTTTCTGTGTCTCTCTTTCCGCGTCTCTCTTTCTGTGTCTCTCTTTCCGTGTCTCTCTTTCTGTGTCTCTCTTTCCGTGTCTCTCTTTCCGTGTCTCTCCTCTCATGTCTCTCTGTGCCTGCTTGCTTGTGTGTCTCTGGCTTTGTGCCTGTGTCTATGTGTGTCTCTGTGTGCCTGCTTTTCGCTCTCCCTCTCTATTTAGACACAACTGACAAACACTGTGGAGACACTGGATGCACATTTTATTATTTATCATATTTAGGGGGCGCCGG
>NW_024676396.1:0-390 GCF_008729295.1 Plectropomus leopardus | reverse complement strand
TTATGCTATTCATTCTTTATCCTAATATCCTGTCATCAATTTTCTTTTTAGATTTATTGAAATGCTCGCTTATTTAGGTGGTAAATCGGAAATGAAAACAAGGATGAAAACAGGAACAAATTGTGATATATACAGCAAAATGAATCTTCTGCAGAAGAGCTTTAAAGGTTCAAATTGTAATTTCAAAGGCCCAGCGTGTGAGATTAAGGGGGATTTAATGGTCTCTAGAGGTGAGGATTACAGATTGCTACCAGCTGAAACTTCTCCCAGTTAGAATTTCTGTGATTATTTTTTAAACTATATCTTTAATGGGGTTTTCAATTATAACAGATATTACATATATATAAGATAATGTCAGCAAATATAAATTAAAAATGAACAGGCAAAAAA
>NW_024676395.1:0-274 GCF_008729295.1 Plectropomus leopardus | reverse complement strand
AACACAAGAGGCCTTGTGCATGAGATTATTTAATCGAATAATTTCTCTTTATTGCATCACTTTTTTTCACGAAAAAACGAAACATAAATTTCATGTTTCGTTTTAAATGCGTTTTGGGTCTTGTCTTTAGTGCATCACATGTATTAAATGCATTTTTATACATCATTATTTAGGGCGTCTTTTCATATTAATTTGTAGAAATTTAACTCAAATTATTCTATTTATTATAATACATTTCTAACTTTTGGTTCTGCAGCGTGAAACACAAAATCAA
>NW_024676394.1:0-223 GCF_008729295.1 Plectropomus leopardus | reverse complement strand
CAAAAATTTGTCTTAATTTCACATTTAGAGGCTATTTTACAAAAAAAATCTGACTCTGTGTTGAATCCCAACCACTAGTGTGGAGTCATAAGTCAGGTTGTTGTAACCTTTAGGTCATAGCTGTCCACAAATCACCCACCACGCGAGCCCTGACAGCTGTCCTTCCATCAAATCAGGTCATCTGACTCTTTATTTAAAACCTATTCGATACTGCAGCCATTTA
>NW_024676393.1:0-278 GCF_008729295.1 Plectropomus leopardus | reverse complement strand
CCTGAGTGAGCCTAAGCAATGGACTGCTGCTGCTCTGAGAATAGGTTGGAGGTGTGCAAGCTTTGCAAAAATAGAGCTAGGGTCATAGACTGTATAAAATTCTGAATGTAGCTACTATGACATGACTCATTGGTTTTTGGACTCCCATTTTTAGGCCTTGAGTTGGGCATTTCGATGTCTGTTTTTTGTTTGTGTTTCCCTTTGTATCATTCTATGCCCCTTCTCTAAATTGTGCAATAAATGGTTACGTTTCACTGCGTCTGGCATTCTGCAGCTCC
>NW_024676392.1:0-223 GCF_008729295.1 Plectropomus leopardus | reverse complement strand
AAGAATATTTAGTCATTGACATTGGCTTGTGAAAAAGACAATGAGCAGCTCGAGGAGAACCCAAAATTAGCAAAAAGTTAGGATTAAGTACAGGAAAATTACCTAAAAAAAAGGAAATAAAAAGGAAAGTAAAACATAAAAGGGATTTACTTGATAAAAAGTGTTTAAAATAATAATAATTCTGCAACATTATACTTGATATATGATTATGAAAATTATAAAC
>NW_024676391.1:0-413 GCF_008729295.1 Plectropomus leopardus | reverse complement strand
AATATTTAAATTCTGTTTATTCCTTGCAACTAATGCCTACCACATATTTGTATAGAGTTATTCAATGTTATATCTTATCCCTATATTTTAACTTTCACTGCTTTATGCATTAGATTAACTCTCTCTCTTTCTGTCTTTTTTTCACTTGAGTTATTTTTTTTCTAATTGCATTGTTGGAAGGAGCCTAAGGCCAAAAGTTTTCAATAGCAGCAACTGCTCTTGTATTTGGACATCTGAAAATAAATAACTTTGAACGTTTCTAAATTAAGACACTTCCAACCAGATTATCCACATGCAAATAAATTGAATGCTTGACTAACAGACCAAGAAAAATACTGGAAATGGGCACAAAATGTTGATTATGAGGTAGTTTTCAACTAGAAAATTCAATTTATCAGACAAGCTCTAAACTT
>NW_024676390.1:0-258 GCF_008729295.1 Plectropomus leopardus | reverse complement strand
TGTTTTGCTGTAATTTCCCTGAGAATTTTACCCATAATGGCAGCGAGAGATTGTTGTTTGTATAATCCTGTATCTAATCTAAAATACAAACCATAATAGCTAGAATATTTATTTGTTTTGCAGCAGAAAGCTGGGGTTTCTGTCTTCCTGGTCGTCATGTCAGGACCTTACCTTAGCTTACATGCCGTGCAAACATGGTATTTTTTAGCAGATTTCCTGGGTTACTCCCCATAATGGCCACAGGAGATCTAACTAAAC
>NW_024676389.1:0-213 GCF_008729295.1 Plectropomus leopardus | reverse complement strand
CTTGATTTCTTTTAAAAACATGGACAGAAGGCAATGAGCAAAGAAAGAAGAAATTACCCCCAAATTAGCACAAAATTAGTAAAATAAATAAAATAATTAATCAAAAAGGACAAAAAATAAAGTAAAAAAAGGACAATTCTTCTAAAAATCTGAAACCTAATTTCAGATATGTAACTATGAAAGTAATGAGCATAGCTTTTTTCTTTTTTTCCT
>NW_024676388.1:0-331 GCF_008729295.1 Plectropomus leopardus | reverse complement strand
TTAAGCTGGAAACGGCTCTTGATCTGTCTTTTAGGAGAAGTGAGGACCGGTGTGGCTCCTTGTTTCTGCTGAACCGTTTCACTAAGCTCCTTGAGGTCCATTTCTGCTTTACTCCGATCTGGAAGAATACAACGTGAAATGACTCCAAACAGAAATATAAGCAATATCTAGACTTTAATTCTAGCAGAATCATGTCCAATGGTGACCTGTATTTGCAAAGAATGGACATTATCAAAGACTTTCATGCATGTTACATAAGTGCCACAAAAGACTCACCTAGATTAAGGTTCAGGATGCTTCCTGTCGGTGGTGTCTTCTCCTGCTTGGGGAT
>NW_024676387.1:0-1038 GCF_008729295.1 Plectropomus leopardus | reverse complement strand
CAACGCGCGGCGCGATTTCGTCGCGCGTCGAGTCCCATTTTGGGGTTTTTGTACGAGCGTCAAAACTGGAGCGTCCGGCGCGACGCGATTTCATTTGAGGCGCGATGAAATAATTTTTATCGCGTTTGGTGGGTACGCACGGTAACACTGGTCATTTAACTCAGCAGAAACTATAAGCTTACCTGTGATCTCCCTCCAGCCAGGTGACACTGTGTTTAGGTTATGGTAGTGAAATAAGAATTCTTCATATATATAAGTCTTTATTTCAACTTCATGAGTCAGCCGGCCCTCCTTCACTAAGGCGCTTTCAAAGCGAGTGACAGGAATAAATTAGTTCAGCTCATAACAGCAGCTTTAGCCAGTAATGACAGCTACTTTGCCAGCTTCCAATCCAAAGTGTTGCCATATTGGTGAAGTTTTAGCCTTTTTTAATAGCTAACTCATCCATGGTTCCTCTCATCACTCTAAAAAAGTAAACAAATGTGCACTGACTACACATCGACTCAAAATGCATTCATACTTCTCTGAAATGTTAGTTTGCATCCTACTTGGACACAGCCTGATACCGTGAACATTCTTTTTTTTGTGCAAACCAAAGGACACAAATAGAGAGATTTGTTTAGCACTTACCAGCCCAAAGATACTGATAGTACTGCACCAGGTCTGAGGCCAACACCAGGGGGTGGTTGGAGTTGAAGGGCGGCTGCAGCTCATTCCACTGTGGAGTCCTGCTCCAAAAGACACATCAACTATAAGACTGACTGTATTATAAGTACTTTTACTGGGATAAAGTGGTGAACAAAGTGTTACCTGGCTAGAGTCCAGCAGGCCCTTGGACAGGTGCTGAGCTCCAAAGGTGTGTCATCACTAATCTTTTGAGCAGTGCTAATTGGCCGAGGTTCCAGGACATGCTCCACCAAGTTACCATAGCAACTGAGGATGTACAGCGAGTCAACAACTGACTGCCTAGACTGATCTATGAAGAGGATGTGAAACAAGGCAGTGATGAAAATACTGGGTAACACTTTCTATGAAGCC